>NC_089725.1:30749523-30909523 GCF_035083965.1 Branchiostoma lanceolatum | reverse complement strand
GTGGAGATTTTGTTCTACAGGAAATTCTGTACAGGCGACAATTTTCGGTGTTGTCACAAGCGCGTACGAGAGTGTTCTGGGGTGATGTCTCCTGTAACAGAACAATGAGCTAGCTGGTCGAGCAAGACTTTTGAGATTCTTCCTCTAGGATCGGTGAAGGGAGCGGTGAAGGTGCGGTCGACATTGACAAAGGGGCCGGTTTCGTCATACGACATACTCTCCAAGCAGAGGTTGGTGGGGAAGATTGTGACCTTCTTATCGATAATCATATGCCCCATTTTCTTTCTGCCGGCCCGCCCGTAGTACGTACTACGTACGGGGGAAAGGCTTAAAAGCTGCACCCAGTCTCGCCCCGGAAGAGGCACTTTCGTGCTGCTACATTGTATTAAAAGTTCGATCCCAGCACTGCAAACCGTGTATGTGCACCCCCTACCTAGCCCGCGGCTGACGAAATTACCAGCTAATTTCATCAGTTACAAACCTGCTTTCCCCACTTTGACCTTTTATTTCAGTTAGGCGAGCTTAAAGGGAATTCTGTATCACTATACACACTTTTCTGCAGCCGTTTATTATAACTTAAAAACTGAACCGTCATTCAGGTTTTTACTCTGAGCAATACATAATTGAGACCATGATAACCACAAAATGTAGGGCAAGGCGACGACCGTTTCAAAAAGCGACGGCCGTTTCAAAAGGCGACGGCCGTTTCAAAAGGCGACGGCCGTTAAAGAGACGGAAATTAGCGTTCGCTACGATCAACGGTGAATTAAAACAGCTTACTACGTCTCAAAGTACATTGAACACCAACGGATTAAACGGTTTGGTATCCTAGTCAGAATGTCACCCTCACAACCAGCCCTCAGAGCTTACAACAGCAGAGGGTCAGGCCAGTGGAGGGCAAGAGGAAGACCACGGCGACGCTGGATAGATGGCGTGATAGAGACGCTGAGAACCCATGCCCTGACCCCCCATCAAGCAACAAGACTAGCGCAAGACCGTCTTCTTCACTTCCCCCGCAACGCCGCTGATGGTATTCATTTATTTGTTCGGCTACGTACAATGTACAGCAGCCAAGGCTGCCCGACTAGCTATTGCTATTACAAGGGGCCAGCCTTGGATGGTAGTAGCGGCCGGATAAAGTAAAATAAGTAAGTAAGTGCTACGTCTCAAGGAAAAAAGCCACACAGACCCTCTTTATTGTATACTAGTATTCAACAATATCAGGCGTAAAGTTAATGCCGATGAAGGTTATACATGCAGGTAATAAGATTCGCCAAATAGCAGCTGCTCAAGCAACTGGATATGATTTTGGAAACGGTCAGACGTTTCATATGTAGCATCCACTATCTACTTTTCGTCAGTAACAAAAATCTAAAGTTGATTTCCTCTTTTTTCTTATCCTCGCTGTACTATACGAAAGCGCAAATACACCACCGTTGTTGTTCTTACTAAATCGTCGCTGTCGTGACAACGGTTGTCATGGATACCGCTGTATGTATCCGTCCTCCCCGATGTATGACGTCATGTACATGGGCGTGACGAGGCTGGTGTTGTACTGCGGGGAGTACGTGCTCTGCATCGTGTCGGTCGTGACGTAGAACGGCGTCACCAGCCACATGTTCTGGAAGCCCGCCACCAGGTACCGCCAGCTCAGTCGCGCCGCCTTGCGGATTCTCTGTAAAGTGTACAGGACACCGACGTCAGTAATTTACTTCTCGAAGCAGATGTTGGGGGAAAATTGTAACGTTTTATGATTGCCGGGATATAGCCACTCACCACGACAATATTACATTGTGCGTAGCTACCAGAAAATCCCCGCAAACAGAAAACATTACAACCTTCACCCCAACATCTGCTTGGAGATTAGGTTCGAGGGGCTGTTTGCAAAACATGTGAAAGAGAACAACAAACAAACAAACAAACAAACAAAAGGAAGGGGATGATAATGAAAAATGTGGTTTTAACAAAAGTGTGTTTCCAAAACTAACTTTGTCATCACATTGACTTGAGGAATAGTTTGGTGGAAAAAAGGCTTATAATTACCTTTTTAATTTTCTTCTTTCTGGATTTCTTCTTTTTGATCGTCTGTTCTTCCATCACGTAGACGTCTAAGGCTTCCTGGGAGTCCTCCATCTGTATGTACTTGGTAGACGTGGGTGAGAAGGTCACCTTCTTACGTTTCTTCTTCGACTTTCCTTCGCCTTTCTTGTCTTTCCCTGGACGTGCTAAGTTTCCTACATCGCTTTTGGCAAAGTTCCTCACGTTTTTGCCAGGCTGGGTCTTTCCCCCTGTACCAATTTCTGAATGTATTCGGGTAGAAAACTCTTTCCCGGTAGTCTCAGCGTCGCTCAAAGAAGTGTCCTCGCCGTCATCCTTCGTGACAAGTCGCAGGTCCAAGTCTCGGTCCTTCCCGGGCCGGGTCCCCTCTTCCCTGCGGGAGCCGGCGGCCATGTGGCCCGAGGAGACAGGTTCCGTCTCCCGGTCAGGCTGCCCGCCCTGTCCCCCGTACAGCAGGTCTCCCACGTCTAACTTCACACTGCGGCGTTTGGGTTGACTTTTTGTCTTCTGGTTGACCTCTAAGTTTAGAATCAAGTTCAGTTCTTCGTTTTCTTCCTCGTATTCGCCTAAAGTTGTCATCGGTTCTTCCGACTCCTCGAGAAGGCGTACATGGTCCTTGGGTCGGGAGGACTTCTTGCCTCTCCTTGAGAAGAGATTTCTTACCCTGACTTTGACTTTCTTTCCTTGCCTGGTCGCCATGTTTAATCTGCGCGACCTTGGCGCAGATCGTCTTTGCAGTAGGACCCCACACGTCCTAATGTGTCAAGGACCGAACGGTCGAATCAGAGACCTATGCAAAAATAACCGAGATTTGATAACATTCCCACCAGTCCTTTCTTCAGCTTTTTCAAGTACGCAACACAAACACATTTTAGTGATACAAATTGTAACATATTGTTGTTGAACATCGTACATGCCACAAATAGAGTAGAATTTGGTCGAAACGTTATACTGGAAGCCTCCAGGCAGTGTCCCTCCACTGACCCTATCCCTGTGAACACAAGCGTAACACCCAACTCAACATCCCTTAAACGCCCTGATCCCTGACTGTGCTACATTCGACACACTCCCCGACAACAAGCGTTTAACGTAACACCAGCTGTGGCCATCGGGCACTTGTCCCCAATAGTCTGTGCCAACGACACATTCGCGAGTTTGACAGAGAGACACCTTATCAAGGCTCTAAGTTACACACTCACCTGTCAGACATGTTAAAAAGACGAGTCTGGTGTTCGCCTGGGACAGGTAAGAAGACCCAAGTCGGGGAGACGTGACGAACAGGTGAGCTCCGCCCCCTCACCTGTCTGTGACACAAGTCACGCACGGCTGGTCGATCTCTGATCACGGCCTTACCTGCAAATCTTGTGTATCACTCTCTGCCATAGCCCGCCCTGAAGAATCGTCCAGCTAACCAGTTTTAGTTTAGCATCCAGCTAGTAGATACGTATATGCAGATATGGCATTTGAAGGTTTGATATGATATTAGCATACTCATGAGTTGAATTATCAACTTAAGCATCCAGCTAGGAATAAATATGTATACGTAGATATGGAATTTGAAGGTTTGATATGATATTAGCATACTCATGAGTTGAATTATCAACTTAAGCATCCAGCTAGGAATTAATATGTATACGTAGATATGGAATTTGAAGGTTTGATATGATATTAGCATACTCATGAGTTGAATTATCAGCTTAAGCATCCAGCTAGGAATTAATATGTATACGTAGATAGGGAATTTGAAGGTTTGATATGATATTAGCACATTGAGTTGAATCATCAACATACCTGGCTTCTCAAATTGCTGGCTGCACTTTCCCACGGAACTTTAAACTACAATCACACGGAAAGAATGTAGCCTTTCTAATGCTAGTGTAAACTAGTGTACCTTGTATTCATTAACTCTGAGCATACCTTTGTTGTGGCCTGTGCTTAGTCCGGTGTGGCAAAAATGTGCAATAAAGATATTTTTACTTATTCAATAAAAAAGCAGCATCTGACTGTGACAGTTGTATTTTATTCAGTCTTGATCAAGAGATCATGACTCAAACTCTGCTATGGTTTGTATGTATCTGTCCACTATTCTCCAAGCAGAGGTTTCGGTCGAGTAGGGTAGAAGTGTCCGGGATTTTTTACGTCTGTCTCCCTTCAGACGTGAAAAAATCCCGGACACTCCTACCCTACTCGACCGAAACCTCTGCTTGGAGAATATCTGTCCACAGTAAATTTCCTTAGTCAAAGCAACTGAACAAGACGTTCAGATGTGTAAGACATCAGCAGAGAAAGTGTGCTGTCATCACAACATCTTCATGACTTGACTACAAAGCCTTCTACTTCGAAATACAATGGCTCATTTTCAACAAACACATTGCACTACATTTATACATTCCTACACAATGTGTTTCTCCAATGTTTCTATTATAGTATTAGTATTGTACTTGTAAGGAGTATACACTGACGCCTGGCACTGACAAGCCTGGGTTTCTACCTTGCAGTTTCTGACAATTCTAGCACCATTTAGTGATCACATACAGTACATCATTCAGAACAATGTTTCTTACTTCCTAGCTAGCTACCTTTAGAAATGACACCATTTTACAAGGTTGTTCCTATCAAGAGAAGTGCTGTTCCAAACAAGACATAGCAACATGGCATACAAGGCTTTGTACCTGAAGTTCCTATCTTCCTATTGGGTGATGACAATTCTACAAATACTGTATAATTACATACAATGTTAACACAGTCCATAGTTTATGGTTTCATGGACTTTGTGGCAAGAGTCTGTCTCCTGATCTTCCCTTTGCTAGTAGTACAGTACATTTATACACTTTAGGTAGATGTGTTTGTATGCTGTTATCACCAATATGTACATAGATATCTATCACCACAGCTAGCCTTTGTTATCATCAGCCCATGCAGTACACTTAATCTCATTCAGTGTTTAAGTACAAGTAAGACCTCTGACATGCATGACACTTTGCACACTGTGATGTCAAACAATGGGAGACATTTATGTTGTAGCACCAGGCAGGACAATACACTCCTATGTAACAAACACTGTTTTTTCTCTCCTTCATCGATTACCTATTCTACTCTTAGGCCTCACCAATTTATTTCTTGGTTAACAGATTTTTTTTCTAAATTTTAGCAACAAAAAAATCATGAAAACAGAAGGCTGGGGTGAAAACTTGCACCTGACCCTGATCACTCCCTGAAACTTTTGTGCACCAAAGTACAGACTTTCCTCTGAGATTCTGTTTTCCTGTTGATTTTCCAACTTAGCATTTTTTATAAAATTCCGCTAACCAAGAAACTAAAATGGTGTGACTGAAATCAACTCGTCTTTTAAACAAATGTGTTTTCTACGTAGATCACCTTAAACATTGTCATTAGACACATGTACAGCCTGAAAGCCCTAGTAGCACACAACAATGGAAGACTACATATTCTTGCAACAGCAGGGCTTGAAGTATTTTTTTCTGCTATGTGTACATTAATGTTTTTTAAATCACCTACACTATTATAGACAAGCTTTGCACCACTGCTGAGTTACAAGAAGTATGGGTCTAGCTGGCAACTGTAAGAAGTTATTTTAATTCTCTATTCAAATCCACATAAACTTATGTACCTAGCACAGGTTAGGTGCAGGTAGACATCAGAAACACCTGCACAGCTCCAATTTTACCTGCACTAACCTGTATATACCCAGTACATGGACCAGTGCAGGTTAGGTGCAGGTAGGCATCAGAAACACCTGCACAGCTCCAGTTTTACCTGCACTAACCTGTATATGCCAGCTCTGTTGAGTGTCCTGAGACTGAACCCCCAAAAGAACCTTCAAGTCATAACATATAATGTATATAAATGTGTTTACAAAAATAAAACCTCTAAGATACCTCTAATATATGGATGCTATCTGCAAAAATAGAACATATTTGACCAATATTTTCCTCATAACTGTACGCAAACATTGCAATGACATGGATTCAAACATTGATATTTGTATACACGTTATCTATGATATTGCAACTGGCTTCTTGCTCTTCCTCATATGAAAGCATGGAGCCAACATAATTACAATATGTAATATCTGTTTTAGTAAGTTTTTGAAAACATGATTGAACATTTGGAAAACTAAGATTTCTTGGAAGTGACAAGTCCTCCAGTGGATCTACAAAAAAGAGAAACCAAAACAAAAGCATGATGTCGTAGCTGCCAAACATATAAAGTATAATGGGCAATGCCAAAATTTGCAACTTAACTTTCTCTAATTCTGGCACAAAGTTGCAAATCATATCATCATTGAAAGTTCAAAATATCATTCTGAACTACATAACCCGAAGAGTCGGCTAAGACTGAACTCCCAAAGAATGGAAGCTCAGTAACTTATATTATTAATTATTAATTAGGTACTTATCTGGGTCAATTATCAGAAGCCAAGACAGTGTCCCAGTGAAAGGTGGCTACATGTATATGAAAACTCCTTTTGCCAGTTGGATACGGTCTTCTCTTTGCCACCATTAGATCTGCTTGGAGATTAGGGATAACCTATGTCTGACTCTGGCAGGAAATGGTCAGTAAGTCAAGGGCAGCTTTCCCATGAAGTACTAGAGGGAATGAAAATATAATGATTACAGGATGCGACTCAGAGAATCGGCAGTTAAAGTAAGCATTGTCAGGCCTGCAGATCAGAAGGGGATATAAGGGGCAGAAGGGTAAGATGTCCAACTGCGTCTGGCAGGAAATGGTCAGAGAGTCAAGGGGAGCTTTCCCATAAAGTAATAGAAGGAATGAAAATATACTGATGACAGGATACAAATTGAAAGTATTGTTAATGGGCATCAATTGAAATCCCAAATAAACTGGGGTGTGCCACCTTAAGGGAGGTATGCCTCCAGATCAGATTTAAGGGTAAAAGGGGAGTCACTTGTCCAGAGTCCCAACACAGCAACAGATTATAGGTTGGAATGATAAAGCTCGCTACTCCTCGCCCTGCGTGGCGGGCTCCTGGAAGTACGGCCCGGCCATGGCCTGCAGCAGCTCGGCCCCGAAGTCGTTGCGGCTGAGCCGTGAGCGGGCGTACGCCGGGGACAGCTTGTACATGACGTAGGCGTTGTTCATGGCCAGGCTGAGCACGGTCCAGAACAGCTGCTGCCACGTCTTGCTGGGCTTGTAGGAGATGATGTAGAACGCAAACTTCTCGTTGTACTTGTCGATGTACTTGATGTGGTTCTGGAACAGAGGAGGACGAAATCTTTGAGTTTATGTGGACTGCAACACAATACAACATGGAGCACTAGGCAGCGAGTACTGGTGTTGTGCACCACACATAACAAAACATATTCTATACAACACAGAATGCTGAGCATTGGATTCAACTAATCATCAAGGAACTTCTTGTACTAATGTCGATGTACTTGATGTGGTTCTTGAACAGAGCAGGACGAAATCTTTGGGTTAATGTGGATTGCAACAACACAGTACAATGTGGAGCACCAGGCAGTGATTGCATCCAATCATTCAAAAACTTCTTGCTGTACTTGTCGATGTATTCTATGTGATTCTGGAACAAAGCAGGAAGACAGCTCTGAGTTTTCGCCCAGCTTCTCCCGTGCCCCTGTGCCGCAAAAGAAAGAAAGAAAGAAAGAAAGGAAGGAAGGAAGGAAGGAAGGAAGGAAGGAAGGAAGGAAGGAAGGAAGGAAGGAAGGAAGGAAGGAAGGAAGGAAGGAAGGAAGGAAGGAAGGAAGGAAGGAAGGAAGGAAGGAAGGAAGAAACAGCCCACCTGGAAGGCCTGCACTGCTTCGGGACACGGCAGCTCCTGGTCAGGCCTGCGGCTCTTCTTCACCACCAGCTTCCCTCGCGCCGTCGGCGAGAACGCGTTCGTCACCAGCCGGAACGGGTCGTGACGCGCGTTCCACAACACGGCGGAATACCTGCAAAAAGAAGATTTAAAAAATACTTGAAATAGCATTTAACCAAGATCTTGGAGGCAGCCTTACCAGCTGTGACTAGCTAAAATTGAGATTCTAATAAAAGCCCTTAGATAACTACCTATAGGGCATGTTGAAAGAATGGAGGATGAAAGAATCCCAAAGATTGCATTCAGATACAAACCAATAGGCAAGCGCACTCTTGGCAGATCCAGGAAAAGGTGGAATAACAACATACAAGAAACATTAACAAAGTACAGACTGGGCAGAATAGACAGACTTGAGGAGGAGACTGAAAAGAATGGAGAAGACGATGCTCTCAACTAACACTGACAGGCCCTAAAGGCCTACCTGAGGAAGATGTAAGATGTAAGTAAGATATTCTAAAGAAACAAACAAACAAACAAACAAACAAACAAACAGACCTGCCCTTGGTGCGGATGACGCTGTCGTACTTGCGCAGGGCTGCCGGAGGCTTGGCGAGAACGCTGGCGGGCAGCCCCTCGCAGTCGGTGTGCTTGGCGTCTGTGACCACGCCGCAGCCGTAGACGCCGTGGGACTCGAGCTCGCGGAACAGTCGCAGGCTGGTGTGCGGCGGCACGCAGAACACGACATGGTTCCGCCCGGAGCCGACCAGGTTGGAGCAGAGGGCGCGGGCGATGGCGTACCCCTTCTCGTGGTGAGTCAGGCTGTCGCTCTTGTCCTTCACACGGATGTGGATCTGGAAAAGCAGAATAGTCATTTCATCAGGTTTGTTTGTTTGTGCCTTTATTTAGCCTCGAAAATGCACTATTCGGCCATCAGGGCCGCGCTTTCATAGAGGTCGGAGACTTACTGAATAAAAATGTTCTCTATCCACAACCATATGCTTAAATTTTAGCAAGAGCTCTTGTTCTTGATGTGGATCTAGTAAATATCAAATTGTGTTTATCAATCTATATCTGTATCTGTAGCCGGTATAACTGCTATTCGGTGTAACACACAATCAATCCTCCATGGCGTTGTAGACAGGTCTCTCCAAAATGGTCTCTTTGTGATATGACCATAATGTGAAATTGAACTTCTTTCTATCCCATACATATTACTTCAAACTTTGACAAACATACAATACAGAAATTCAGGCCAACTTTGAAAGTTTATGTTTTAGATAACATAGTCAAAACAAAAAGTTGGTACCCTTTTCTTTCGAGAGGTAGTCTTTTGGACGGGTAACTTAAAGGGAGAAGCAGCAGTATAATTAATATAGGAGCAACCCTGTGTTTTACCTGTGAGATGAAGCCTGTAGCTTACCTGTGAGATGAAGCCTGTAGCTTACCTGTGAGATGAAGCCTGTAGCTTACCTGTGAGATGAAGCCTGTAGCTTACCTGTGAGATGAAGCCTGTAGCTTACCTGTGAGATGAAGCCTGTAGCTTACCTGTGAGATGAAGCCTGTAGCTTACCTGCGAGATGAAGCCTGTAGCTGTGCACTGCCGCGCCCACAGGTTGAACCGTTTCATCTTGCGCCGTCTCCTCTCCAGGCGACGCGACCAGATCATGGGTTCCTCCTCCAGGGGTGGCTCGTGAATCACGTGGGTCTAGAGCCAAGAGGTCAAAATTTGCCATCATGCCTTTGTGGGTAGTTTGTGGGTTGGTACTTTATGGGTTGGTGTATCACTAAGATAAAAAAGTTCTTTACAATTACACACAACCAATGTTTTTATCCTGTTATCATGTTTGGGTGGCCCGCCTGTCACCTTCCTCAAGGCAACCCTGACTGATTCTACTTTGCACTGCAGCTATGTATTGTTAAAGGTGGAAGGATGCTGTGCTCTTAATTTTTGACTGTGGGGGCACCTTAGTGCACCTAGATATTCATGAAGAGTTACGTACCTTAGGGTACTATAATAACATTGTAAAATTAATATACATCATGTAAGATTCTTTAAGACTTCCTAAATTAAGTGTCAGAAAAATTAATAGAATCTTTGTTGTATTGCAATAACTTAAGCAAGATTTGTAACTACGAGTAGGTTTTGTACTTTATCTGATATTGTGTACCATGAATTTTTCTGTGCACCTAAATTTCTAGGCTATGTGCACCAGTGTACGTAACTACAGTATTGCCAAAGATGAATTTCTAGCCATGAAATTAGACCATTAGAGACATGAAGCATCTTGTGAGAAGATTCTGACATTATGAGAGCAAATTGAAAGTTACTGTAAATGCATCTAGGTTTGCGTGGTTTTTATTTCGCTGTAAGGAAAAAATGGAGTGTTCGCGGTCGTTTTAAATTTGTGTTTGAAACAATTATAAATTAGTAGTGCTATAGTCATAGCTGGGGTAAAAGTTTGCAGTGGTTTTAAGTTTGCGCTGAAGAGCTCACTGCAAAAACCGCGAATACAAAACCACTGCGAACATTTCTGCATTGACAGTAAAGTTATCAGGCACCTGAGCAGTCTTGAACTCCGTCCGGAAGGAGTTCTGCACGGCATCGAGGAAGGGGCGGATCTTACGCAGACTGTCGCTCTGCTGCTGGCCGCTGGACGACACCACGTGGAAGTACCGCAGGATGCGCTGGAACCGGCGCTGGGTCATGATGCCCGCCATGACGGGGTTGTACGTTATCTCGTTGACCTGGAAAGGGCACAGAACCAAGTAGCCTGTGTTTACACCATCTCTGGCTGACTGGGGTTAACAACGCTTTCCCCCTAGGGGCCCCTAACCGTCAGGCCAGCCCCTATGAGCGCGATTTAATTACTAGCCTGCTAAGATGCAAGCTGCCAGATTCTGTACGAACAACTACGACAGGGGTGCTAGAATCATCAAAATTAAAACTGATCTACAGTGGGCATCACTCGAAGACAGAAGAAAAATGTCCAGACTATGCATGATGTACAAAATACAATAGTAAACTGGTGGACGTACTGACTAGAAAGTATCTACATGCAGTACCAGCTCAGATAAAAACAAGAAATAGTCATCAGTTCAAGAACCTGAGAGCTATTAACCCAGAATTGATGTGTTCAAAAATGAGTTTTTCCTTATACCGGCTATACAGATACAGACCTCCCACAATGCCGTGATATCCTCTGAGAAGATACCGTGCACGATGCTAGTATACATGAAGACGGCCATGAACGCCTGGAAAATAGAAAAGATTTCATATCTATTAGAAAGAGAGATGTTATATATGTTCAAACTAGACGATGACACACAGAATCCACATTTTTTTTCTCATCAGACATAACTGTCACCTACTTGAAGACATCCTAAATTGTCTTAACCTCATTAACATACCTATTCAGAGTTTTGGTATAAAACCTGGTGTTCTCAGTCCTATATCGTTAGTCACTGACGAAAGACAGTAGATGCTGTCTGAATCGTCTGACTGTTTCAAAATTCTATCCAGTTGCTCAAGAGTAATTATTTTTGGCGTATAACTGTCACCTGATTAGCTTGTACATTCATTGTGACTTAAGTAACTTGTATCACTCCTAGTATACAATGTAAGTAACTTAAATCAATCTGCGATATAGTATGTAGCAAGCAGAGAGAATGGTCTGTAGTCAGTTCACAAAGATTTTATTGTATTGTTAAGCTAAAGTTAAGATTTAAAGTCGAAAAGACCGATTCATACAATTTATCAGAAATGATGACGTCACAATCAGACAGTCAAGTAGCTGTCAGCATGGCGTGAGTTTCAAATCGTGGGAGAGCCCTGAACTATGATGGCTTAATGCAAAAGAAGTGAGAACTTGACTTTTGGGTATATTATTAGGTATTATGTATTGTCGACTTTTCAATATTGTGGCTCCTCTTTAAAGGGGAGCTACAATACATGCCCTTTTCCGTAAAGCGTAGGCAACGTATTTTGATTTCCCATAATTCGTAAGGAAAACCGTCTTACGTAATTCATGGTGAGGCGACCAATTTTGCATAATTGCCTGATCTGATTTTAGCTTCTAAATTCAATGTTAAGCGTTGTTGGGACCCCCCATGTATACCCTCTTTATTTAAAGCAGCATCATGATCAGGACACAACAGAGCACAGCACCTTCAGCTCGGCCAGGTCCACGTTACGCCACTCCTCGTCGCGCCCGTTCTTCAGCTGGTACTTGTGGGCGTAGCGGTTGGTCTGCTGGACGATGCCGCTCAGGACGGATTCCGGGACCAGCGTGTGGAAGAAGTCGATTGGCCGGGCGTCTGGCGCCATGTCCCGGACCGGTCCGACCTGTCAAGACCGGTACAAAACCGGTATTTCTTAATGGACCGGTCCAAAAAAAACGGTCCGTAAAAAATCAGTGGACCAGCCTATGGACCGATTAGAAAATTCATAGTACCAAGCTACCAGCAGGCGGCCACATAACTGGTCTAAGAAAATACAAAACAACAGATTTAACGAGTCGTTTTGGAAGACGTTAGCTGTGAATCATATCTAGAAACACTCAAAGGATGAGTAAACAGACGGCGAGGAGAGTATAGTTATAATTTTGAGACAAGGTGCAAACCTAAGAAATTATATCGTTCCAGACATGACGTTTGGAGACTTTTACGTGTGTCTCGCTCTCCAAAATATGATGTACTGCGACACTACTATAATCAGGTACAGGTACAGGTCCGGACCTGGACCGGACCCTCTGGACCTGGACCTGGACCGGACCTGAATTTTATGTACCGGTACCCACCCCTAAGTGGCATGCCTTCAAGTACCAGTATCATCAACCGAGGATTGAAGTATTTACAAACTTGTTATTCTCTCAAACTATCGTGGAGTTGACACAAAGTATAGTTGGGGCATCCTCATCACTAGGTAGCTTTAAGTTTAAACAACACTTACAGTTAGATGTGCAAAGGTAAACGTGTGACAAGACGTTCAATGTAACCAGCTTGGAAGCTGGTGTGTTACGCCAAAAGGAAGTTATACTGGCTATACAGATACAGAAGCTTGTGTGCTATGCCAAAGGGAGGTTATACCGGCTATATACTATAGATATACAGATACAGACAGACCTTCCCTCCGTCGCTGAAACAAGGCGGGTCGAAGTGAGCGACGTTAGCTGTCCACCCTCCGTCGTCAGCCTTCCCGCCCCCATCCTCATCCTCGTCCCCTATCTCCTCAGAATCCTCCTCCTCCACCCCAGGTACCGCGCAGTCGTCGGACTGGTCCATCTCGGAGCCGGTGAAGGGGTCATCGGAGCTGGCCGACCCCCCGAACATGTCGTCAGAGATCTGGAGCCCCTCGTGGTCGGCCGGGTTGGGTGGGGGTCGCAGGAGGTGGTGGAGGCCGCCCGCCCGTCTCTGCTCCTCCTCAGCATCCATGGTGCTGATGCTGCAGGGTGACTCTGGGGCGTGGCACTTTTTTGAGATGCTGACTCTGCGCTATCCTGAAAACTTGAGTTAATATTCTCAAGATACCCACTGAAATGCTGTCTGAGTTTAATAGATTCAAACTTTTACTGCAGCAATCTGAATCTTCCCTCCTCTCATCACTTTCCCACTCAGGCCAGAACAATAGGTCAAAGGTTATCGGTGTATCGAGTTCACGCATGCGTGATGGCATGTTATGTAAGGAAACTTGTGATTGGCCAATTTGTCCCAAGAATTGTTCATTATCGTCTTGTCTTTCTCCAAAAGTCTACAGATTTCGCATATAAAGCTACTATTTCAACAACATTCGAGCTAAACGATACTCCGAAAGGTCGCGTGTTCCACCAGAAAGGTCACCTTTCGATCCGACCAATCAGAGAGCGCCTTACAACCGGAAAAGCTGTCTGCAAAAAATACGTGGCGGACCCGTGTTGTTTGTGATGTTTAGCTTGAGTTAGAGCTAACATGACGCAACGGAATGGATCGAAAAAGGGTTTGACGTACTCCTAAGAATACAAACTCTCTTCTGTTGTCTTTTTTTCTAACAAGATCGTCGACAGCGGCCCCAAAGGTTCGATTCGTACGTGAAAACTGTCTAACCAGGAAGTGAGCTCGCCCCCCTCCCCACCGGACAGAGTCGGACGCGAGTCTCTATCCCTCCAGAGGGAACCTCACCTGTGCGATCTTGCCACAGCTGCTACGGAAAAGCCTTAGGAACTTTCAAAATGAAGCTTCTTAGACCGCACCAAGCGTGCCTGCTAGCCGCAGTGCTGTTTGTTAGTGTCACACAAGGACAAGGTAAGTTTCTAATCGGTTCGAAATCGAAGAAGATGCTTATGTAATCGTGACCCGTTGGCCGTGGCTTAAAATTAACTGCAGCATAGAATACCAGATAGGCCAGAGAGTCTTCTAAAATATCCTTAGATACTCCCAACGCCAAGAACAAGTGGCACGCACACTCACTGGTGTAACTTTATAAGTTTAAAATTCCATTAAGACAAAGTTCAGTATGGCGTTGAATGCATTCTACATGCATTATTAAAGGCTAATACTGTAGTAGTGAAAGCTAATACGAACGTTTGCAAAACAAAGAGATGTGTGTTAGAAACAGTAATTTTCAATAGACTTATGCACTAGATAGCCACGTTTGTCATGTTTACATATACATGTGTATTCTTTAAAGTTGTTGTTGTTCTTGTAGAAGAAGAGCTTTCCTAGCCTTACAACATGTATGTTTGCCACTTTTTTGTCCTACAGATATTATAGGAGGGGCTCAGGACGATGAAACTGATGACATAAATGTGAGTATATAATAATTAGCATGATCTAAATTGTGTCGTTCATGAAAGAGTCTATACAGGTTTTTCATTTGACGTCATCTGCACCTGTAATGCACACGAAGATGCTTTTGCTTGATCCAATGATCCACCAACAATAGGGTCGGGCGATTTGATTTATACTTATTATGGCGTCATTGAAAAGCCAGTATAGTACTAAGTACTGGCATGTAAAGTTTCAATGAATGAATACATTCAAGTTACTACCTGCCCTTAATGATGTACTTCAGAAAAATTACAATGAACAACTTCAGTACACTTTAAACCTTAAGAAAGGCTGTTTTAAGACTAAAAGCTTTTGGCTTGACATTGGTAAGTTTTTGTTCATATTGGACTTAAAATGCTGAAGGTTCTACTAGGTGACTTTAGCATTGACTTTTGGTTTGTCGATTCAAGTTAGTAGTTTCAACTGCCTTTCATCAACTCATAAGGAAGTACAATTTTCATCTATGTCTGTCATGCATTAACTGCAAACCCTTAGTTGTAGTCTAGTAGTTCTTTTTTGTACAAGCTTCATTATATATAATATACTTAACACTTCATGACTCCATTTCAATGTACTTACCTCTCAAAGCTTACTTTATACTATAAAGTTAGATTCAAGATACATGTAACATACTTATACTTGTATCCTTGAATTGTATAGAACTCCTGCCAATTCTGTTTTCCTATTTGATAACTTCACATTCAATGACAAGCTTAATGTCATATGCACTGTCTTTATACCTACTTGATAGATCTATCCTCTTAGCTTTAGTTGATGTCATTGTTTTTTTAATCATACGACTAGTAGTAGTTGGTAGCCCACAGTAGCAGATAGACAAGTGATGAAACTTGTAATAAGTGCTCTATAGGAGTACCATGCATTTATGTCACTAGATGTACACTAACATGTTCATTGTGAAGTAAAAAGTCATTCAGGTATGTGTATACATTATGTATAAGATACTCCATTACTTATCAACCTGTTGTGTCAAAACTATAATTAAATGCCATTCCACGTTATGCTATGATCATGACTCGAAACACTCCTCATATCTCTCATATCTCCTGTACGGTGTGTAGTCATATCTCCTGTACGGTGTGTAGTCAAAAGGGAAATAAAGAACTGAATATAGCTGCAAGACATTTTTGTTTTATGTGAACCGTCGGCCTGTCATTAACCTGTGGTTACAACCGTGGTCATTAGGAGAACCAACAACAGGGGCAACAGGAGAAAGCGCAGGAGGAGCCTCCGGAGATGCTCCGACCCCGGCTGACTCCGGAAGAAGAGCGGTTCCGGGAGCTCCAGAGGCAGCACTACCAGGAAGAGCAGGAGAGATTCGTGGCGAAGCAGACACAGGCACAGCGCAAGGTGCACAACTCTGAGCAGGACAGACACATTGTGGAACAGGCCCAGCACAAGATGCACAACTCCGAGCAGGAGAGGTTTGTGGCCGATCAGGTCAAGGCACAGCAGAAGATGCGCGACTCCGCCACACAGAGACAGCGGGAGGCCATGCAGCGGCAGCGGGAAGCCGAGGAGAGAACTGACGAGGGGAGCTTTGTAGATGGAAGGGAGGGGGGAGAGGATGATGCCTCTATCCCAGAGATAGGTAGATCGCAGGAGTACTATAGGAAGGGTATAGAGGTGCCCATGCCCCAGTATAACCCCGCCACAACACCCATGCCTCAACGTCAGGACGGTTTCTTTGGTTCTCAGACTGAACAGGAGGACTCGACACAGCCACCCGATCCCCACCCCCTGGAGGAGCCCCCCACCCCCCTGGAGGAGCCCCCCACCGTAGGGGAGTCAGACATGCCACCCCCTGAGGAAGTGGAGGAAGAGATGACGGTTGAAAGGAGGGAACAGTTGGAGAAGGAAAAAGATGGTAGGCTGAATTTGATTTCTTTTTATATTTCCATTAATTATATATACAGTAACAGTAAATAGAAGCAGTAACAATAAACAGTTAACAGTAAATATGATAAGCTGTTCCAAACCGACTGTGACCCATCATGACCACTAAATTAATGCCTAAAGTTAAACCCCCGTATTTGATAGTGGAGGAGTCCAGTGAACTCACTCTGGTGCTAAGAGTCTTGGAGCAAAACATTAAAGTATGAGACTCCTCAAAAGCCCAGTGTGTAGCCAGTTCTCTACAGCATACAAAGCAAATAGGGGTTTGAGCATCAATGGTCATGGTGGTTTCACATTAGGTTTGTTTACTCTTACATTCAGCATTACATAAGAACAAAGATACATGAAAAAGAATACTGTGGACACTCCTTTCTTCAGTCATATGGAGCTAGATGTATACATTTAGAGCTGTATTATGGAGCCAAGCGGGAAAGTTGAATCTTGTACATTTTCACTGTATTTCCAGCTCAAAGGATGTATGATGAAGGGATGGCTCTCAAGAACAGCTCCAGGAAGTCAGAGCAAAAAATGTGAGTTTGGGACTTATGCTGTCGTTTGTAAAATATCCCTATCCCATTGCCTAACCCACCTGTGTCAAAACCTGGAATGTCCATATACATGTAACTCTTCCCTGTTTAGTGTCTAGTGCCTACACATAATTACAAAAGTTTGTTGTATGATGTCTGTTTAGTGCCTACACATTCTTCCTGGAGTCTATAACAAAACTCTGTTGTGTGCTGTTCCCTGTTTAGTGCCTACACATTCTTCCTGGAGTCTCTAACATAAGTCTGTTGTGTGCTGTTCCCCGTTTAGTGCCTACACATTCTTCCTGGAATCTATAACAAAACTCTGTTGTGTGCTGTTCCCTGTTTAGTGCCTACACATTCTTCCTGGAATCTATAACAAAACTCTGTTGTGTGCTGTTCCCTGTTCAGTGCCTACACATTCTTCCTGGAATCTATAACAAAAACTCTGTTGTGTGCTGTTCCCTGTTTAGTGCCTACACATTCTTCCTGGAATCTATAACAAAACTCTGTTGTGTGCTGTTCCCTGTTTAGTGCCTACACATTCTTCCTGGAATCTATAACAAAACTCTGTTGTGTGCTGTTCCCTGTTTAGTGCCTACACATTCTTCCTGGAATCTATAACAAAACTCTGTTGTGTGCTGTTCCCTGTTCAGTGCCTACACATTCTTCCTGGAAGCCGCCAAGCTGAACCACACGGAGTCGCTGGAGCTGGTGGGGTTCGCTCACCTGTTCGGAGACTACCTGCAGCAGAACGTCACACGTTCACTGGAGATCCTACAGGACCTGGCTGACAAGGGGTCCCCCAAGGCCCAGATGGTATACGCCTGTCTTTTCTTTGCTGTTTGTTTGTATATGGCAGGATTGAGATTAGAGCTGTGCACCTAAATAAATTTTAGGTACTACAGGTACAGGTTCATGAGTTTAGGTACAGGTACATGGGTTTAGGTACAGGTACTGACCTGTACCAGTACGATGTACCAACTTGAAGGCTACTTGTTGATATAATGGTTGATTTTCAATAAGGACAAAAGCATGTTTTAACTGATAAGTTAACAAAATATCTAATTGTGCTACTAGGTATTGTTTTAATAAAAACACAGATGAAAATTTGACTCTAATTGAGATTGTGCTGATAGTAGAGTGGAACTTGTCGCCATCAAGTAAGGTAGGAGCATACTCATGATCACTAGATAGCTTTAAATAACACTTGCAGTCAGATGTGCAAAGGTTAGGCGTGACAAGTCGTTCAGCTGCTGCCGTGCCATACCACCATACCACCATAACACAATGTACTCAATATGTAACACTTTGTTTACCCATATTAGGGTTTAGGCTTCATTTATGCAGCAGGCATTGGCACCAACTCAAGCCAAGCTAAGGTGAGTCTACTTTGTCAAAAATTATGACAGTAAACTATATCGCTAGAAAGCTGCTGGAAACATTCAGTATTCAGTGAATGATAATCTAGATCTGGTAATGATTTAATCCTTGCCTTGTTCTCTGTATCAGACTATCAAAGATTAAAGTATTTCATATCTGCATCATGTGTATGTTAGCTGTAGCTAATGGACTGAATAAAGTATGAAAGTGTTTTAAGAACACTGTTTCAAAATTTATCCAGTTGCTCGAGTAACCATTTTGGCATGTTTTAAGAATGATCTGATCATCCTTAAAACCCAAGCGAGAGATCTTCAGAAAATCGGTAGCCTACCGTGGACCAAATGTCTGGAACAGCCTACCGCCAGACACACGTACGGCTCCGAATCTGACTTCCTTTAAGAGACTCTTGAAGTAACGGAAATGAACTAAACGAACGGACACGGACCATGAACCAGCTTTCGCCCTACTTTATGTTGTATGTTGTAGAAATTGTATATTGCTGTACCATAAACATGTAATGATTTATGTTGATAGAGTTATTAGGACTCAAATGACTGTGTATCTCTGTTATATTGTATCTGACCCTTACCTCTTCCCTCATGACCTCAATGAAAAGCGGCCTGCGTGCCGATTTGAGCTTATCATGAATAAACAAAGGTTCAAACAAACAAACAAACAAACAAACAAACAAACAAATCATTGCCTTATTCTCTGTATCTGTGTTTATCAACTGCAATGAATGCCTGTTTTGTAGCCACATTCATGGCTGTATTACAACAAAAGCCTTGTATGTTGTACTCTGTCCCCAGGCCCTGGTTTACTACACCTTTGCTGCTCTTGGTGGTGATCCTCTGGCTCAGATGACTCTAGTAAGTGCCTTAAAATCATTATTTTGTTGTGCGGGTCTATTTGGTCTTGCAGGGTATCTAGAAAAGGCAGACACGAAAGTTTAGTCCTCAAAAAATAATCTAACAAAGAATGCTTTTGTGAGTATGTGCCATGCAGAAGTGCTCATATCATGTCACTGTGTTTTGTGAAGTGTTCTTGGTGCCACTTTTATTCTGCAGGGTTACCCTAATCAAGAACGCCTCACAGACCACACCTAATTGTGATGATATTGATGTACTGTAATTCTTGTTTCTTTCACTGTAACTGTATGTTCACGGTTTTCATGGACACCTCTGTACCGTAATCTTATCATCACTGTGAAAAAACCTGTTGTTATCATTTATGATTCCTTCACACATCCGTTCTGTAAATCACTTGTCGCCACCATGAAGTTAAAGTTCAGTGAAATTAAATGTCCATTTTCCTTACACTGTGAAATGTTGCTACCATGAAGATAAAGTGAATTACAGTGCTGTTTTAAGAATCATAAGATGATGTCGTTATGATGATGCCAGATGTTAACTATATGTAGAACTCAACCATGGTCATGTAATGTAATGGACTAGTGCAGTTCAGAGCTGTATGCAGTTGTTTTGTGAAGTGTTTTTGATGCCATGTTTGGTGTGCAGGGGTACCGGTACTGGTCAGGAATAGGAGTGGCCCAGAGCTGCGAGTCAGCTCTAACCTACTACAGGATGGTCTCCAACAAGGGTGAGTGTGTCTGTGGGATGCTTCTATCCACGACTGTTTTTTTTTTGGAGGTTTTATTTTTAAAGAAGTACATGTTATATATTGCTAGAGTGTAATGTACAGCTAGAGTGTAATATACCTGTCCAGCTTTGTACCAGCATCATAAGTATGGAGTTAGGTTTGATTCACTCACACAAGGATGGACCCCTACTCTTTTTGACTGTAGTGGGATCTTTAATGTGCTCAGGGTGTGACTTTCCTCAAACATGCGATCCCATTCGAGAGGATATCCCTAACCAAGCTAAAGATAGTCATTTTTGCCTGAGTCGAGTGAGGAAGTAGACTGATGTAAAGTACCTTTCCGATAGCACAACACTGGGACTTCTGTATCTGTATCTATCTGTATCTATATAGCCGGTATAATCGCCATTCAGCGTAACTCACCAGCTTCGCAGGCACGGCAGCAGCTGGTCCTAGACTTGCTAGGGATCTGAACCCAGAACCTCTAGATTCTAAGTCAACAATCTAGAACCTCTAGATTCTAAGTTAGCAACCCTAACGACAAACCTTACCCCCCAGTTGCGGAGGAGGTTTCCGTGTCGGGCGGCGCGGCAGTTCAGCGGGTACGGCTCCACGATGAGGTGGAGAACCCCGGGGGAAACAGCGCCATGCTGGACGATGACCTCATCCAGTACTACCAGTTCCTGGCAGACAAGGGGGACGTCCAGGCACAGGTACGAATGTATCTACTGTCAAACTTACTGTACATCCAGTACTACCCAGGCACAGGTACGACTGTATCTACTGTCAAATTTACTGTACATCCAGTACTACCAGTTCCTGGCAGGCAAGGGGGATGTCCAGGCTCAGGTACGAATGTATCTACTGTCAAACTTACTGTACATCCAGTACTACCCAGGCACAGGTACGAATGTATCTACTGTTAAACTTACTGTACATCTAGTACTACCAGTTCCTGGCAGACAAGGGGGATGTCCAGGCCCAGGTACGAGGGCAAAATTGAAGGAATTTTAGTTTCAATCTTGCGGTGTACAGGGGCGTTGCCCTTTTCTATACCCGTTTGACCACACAGGCCATAACAGTAGGGAGCTAGTCCCCTAGATGTGGTTTACCTGTTCAACTCCCACAGTCTTTCTCATGATTGCTAAGCAGAGAAAGCAGCGTGCACCATTTTTCAAGGTTCAAACAACCAAATGCAAGGCAAACACTCTACCCCCTAGTCCATTTCACCAGTCAAACCAGGAATGTATTTACTGTAGATAGTTTAGTTTAAAAGTATATAATATAGTTTAGGAGTAGTTTACTAGAGTCCAGTCACATTTGGAACACACCCTTGTCATTTTGGAGGTGTAGTTCCTGCTACATGTAAAGGAGGCCTTGAAGAAGCATAGGCAGTTTCATGGTTGTGTAGGAAAGAAACTGACTACCATTTGTAATATTAAGCAGGATTGATTTTATTGTATGGAATAAACAGGCCCAGGAATGGAGCCAAGATTGACTAGTGTATGCATCTCATAATCTAGAGGAAATGATGCTGATCCTATGTATATACAGTCAACTCACAAAGACGGGAACATGAGAGACATATATGTATATAATTATGTAGAATTTAGTGTATTGTGTTTGGCCTGTCCTTCATTTTGGTGACGTTTGTAATCTGTGTGTTATTTATCTTGTGCAGGTTGGCCTGGGCCAGCTGAACTACCAGGGCGGAAGGGGGGTGGAGCAGAACTACGGGCGGGCGCTCGACTACTTCCAGCAGGCCGCTGCAGCAGGCAACGCCAACGCCATGGCCTTCCTCGGCAAGGTAGAGAGTTGCAGCCGTGTTGCATTATCCCTCTAACAGATACAGTGTATTAGCCTGAGTACCAACCTCCGTAGTGACCGCTGGCTCAAAAGAATTCGCTTGCTAACCACGGAGTCTGACCCTGCGCGTATCCGTCACGGCTGTTAGTCAGATATTCGTTTCGATTTTGAACGAGCTCGCTGATTGGCCCCATTCGTCTAAGCTCCTCCCCATGCCACACTGTTCTTCGTAACGGGTAGGTTCTAAGAACTGTTGCCATGGCGATTCTTTCAAAACTGGACCCGAACAGGGCAATAGAGACACCTTGGAACGAAAAATGGCACCGAACGCAGCTCGAATTCCCCTCATTACGTGATAATGAGACAGCCGTTACGGATACGCGCAGGGTCAGACTCCGTGGTTAGCAAGCGAATTCTTTTGAGCCAGCGGTCACTACGGAGGTTGGTACTCAGGCTAACAGTGTATGGCAAATTGTGAAAAAATACTATACAGTATGACGAGTCTACTAATATCAACGCTATTCTATTCATTTTGTATTTTGTATTTATTGACAATGATAACAATTGGGGACAGGAACTACATATTAATGTATGATGATTAGAATGCACAGGAGACACTGTTCAATACAAATTATATGTGAGATGTGAGACTGTGAGATGGTACAGTACTAGTGAAGCTAGAGTTATTTTGCTTTCAATAACTCCTCCCTGGGTAAGGTTGAGACTGAGAAGTTTTCAGTATGCCTGTCCCCTTAGATTTGACACTGGAAATTTGAACATACTAAAGCTTATGCCTATAGATATCATGGGAGAAAGAATACTTTAAGATGTTTTCCTATTCTTTTTTTATTCTGTTTTATTGGTCCCCTGAATGGTCTTCTTGTATTTGATAAGTGCTTTCCATTTCTTTCTTCTCCAGATGCACTCGGAGGGTGCAGGTGACGCAGTGAAGCCAGACAACAACACGGCGTTCCAGTACTTTAAGAAGGTACAATCTATTCTAAGGCACAGGAAAGCTCTCTAAACTTCCACAGACTGTCAGACAATCAGTTGTTACGAGAGCCATGAGAGACTTACATAATGTAGATTAAGGCACATTTGTCCTGTCTTAATTATCACTTTGTCCATTATGTCAGTGCCCATCTGAAGAACAAATTTAGACAAGGTTTTTAAACTCTCTACATGCTGTGTAAAACTGTTTTGATTCTGTAAATTTGAAGTCTTAGTCAATTTGATCCTCTGGTTATGTAGTTTTTAACTGACGCTATCATCAGACAAGTCTACGCAATTCAGAAATGTATACATACCTTACTGCTAAGCTGATTTAGTTTTGACTTGATTTGATTTGAAGGCAGCCGAGCAGGGTAACCCTGTGGGGCAGAGCGGGCTGGGTCTGATGTACATGTACGGGAAGGGCGTGGAGCAGGACTACAGCAAGGCCTTCAAGTACTTCTCTCAGGCCGCAGAGCAGGGCTGGGTGGACGGCCAGCTGCAGCTCGGCATCATGTACTACAGTAAGTAGATATGCATGCACGCGATAACACACACATGCATGCACATGCACACACACACACACACACATGCACACACACGCATGCACACATGTTCACACACACTTGCACACATACACACACACATGCACACACACACGCACATAGCCGAGCGGTGCTGGGTGGAGGGGCAGCTGCAGCTCGGAATCATGTACTACAGTAAGTAGATATACACGCACGCACACGCACACACATGTCCACACAAATACACACACACATGTTCACACACACTCGCAAACATACACACACATGCACTCACACACTCACACACACACGTACACACATGTACACACACTCCAATCCAGGATCAAGGTGTTCAAAAATGTGATTTTCCCTTTAACAATTGTACAGTGGAACTCGTTACCAAGTACAGTAGGGGCACCCTCATTAGACTATGCTTTAAGAAACGCTTTCAGCTAGATGTGCAAAGGTTAGATGATTTGTTTCCTGAAACAGCTTGCCTAACCAGCCATTGTGCCCTTTCCCCTTCCAGGTGGCCTAGGTGTGCGGCGCGACTACAAGATGGCCATCAAGTACTTCAACCTGGCCTCGCAGTCAGGCCACGTGCTCGCCTTCTACAACCTGGCGCAGATGCACGCCACCGGCACAGGCATGATGCGGTCATGCCACACGGCAGTCGAGGTGGGTACTGCAGGGACCTCTGACAATCTTGATGGAATAGTCAAAGCGCCATTGTTGTGTTTCAGTGACCACATTGGAATTTTGAAGTGGATTTTCTGTGGACAATCTGTATCTTTTTCTTTCAGGTTTCTTTCGATGAGTTTTGTCTCTTGCTTGAGACTAGGATCTCCTTAATTTGGGGTCTTTTAATAACTGACACATCTTTGCCATCCTAGATAGTAAGAGGGTTAAGTGGATATCTCACAGGATTGTGCCAAATTGCACCAGACAATCTTAAAGTGGGCGCAAACTGGTGTGAATCGAAGCGCAGATCAGTAAGGTGCCCACTTTAAACAAGCAATACACCCCTACACAATGGTAATGAGGGGTGGCACTTTCCAAGTCAAAGTCTGGAAATCATAGGCCGTCCCTTCTGTTTTAGGTTATAAAGCTAGTTTGCTGTGAAAAATTGTCAGAAAGTTTGACACACATTCTTTCCCGTCCAGCTGTTTAAGAACGTTGCGGAGCGCGGGCGGTGGTCTGAGCTGATGATGGAGGCCCACAACCAGTACAAGGACGGGAACAGCAACTCCGCGCTGGTCATGTACACCCTGCTGGCCGAGCTGGGCTACGAGGTCGCACAGAGCAACGTCGCCTACATACTGGACCAGGGATGTGAGTATCAGGGTCAGGGTTAGAGGTCAGGGGTTAGAGGTAGAGTCGGGGGCTATTGTGATGTTGGCCCTGCTGGCCGAGCTGGGGTATGAGGTCGCACAGAGCAACGTCGCCTACATACTGGACCAGGGATGCAAGTAGCAGGGTTAGGGGTCAGGGTCAGAGGTCAGTGTTGCAGGTTTGTGGTTAGAGTGATGTACACGCTGCTAGCTAAGCTGGGGTACTGAGGTCGCACAGAGCAACATCGCCTACATACTGGACCAGGGATGTGAGTATCAGGGTTAGGGGTCAGGGTTAGAGGTCATGGTTAGAGGTTAAAGGTCAGGGTTTGCAGTTAGGTTGATGTACACCCTGCTGGCCGAGCTGGGCTACGAGGTAGCACAGAGCAACATCGCCTACATACTGGACCAGGGATGTGAGTAGCAGGGTCAGGGGTCAGGCTAGAGGTCAGGGGTCAGTGTTGGGGTTAGGGTGATGTTTCACCTTCATATATATATCGGACCAGGGATGTGAGTACCTAGCCCTTCAGGGCATCGCACCATTGTTGCTGCAATACAAACCTTTCAAACTATTGTATCAGGAGTTCCATTCTGTGACAATTTGTCAGACACATTTCTTGTGGGTTGATGATACCAAAACTTTATTTTATACCAAAACTTGCTCTTCTCTGGGCTGGAGAAAGGTAATTGTTGATGGTTGACATACAAACAAGAACGCCAGGCTTTAATATATAGTAGAGGCTCACTACCAAGGTATAATGACTTTGACAAAGATAGTGACTTGTGTTGATTTTTCACTTTTGACCTTTCCAGCGAGAACCCACGTGGTTGGTCAGGAGGAGGTGTACCCCAGGGCGCTACTTCACTGGGGTCGTGCTGCAGCTCAAGGTCAGTCAAGTCTTTTGACCCCACTTTAAGAGCAGTGAAAAGTTCCTTACAAATTCTTGCCTTCAAGCTAATTGCAAGACCATGGTATTGATAAAATGTATGATATTAATTCAGACCCTAAAACCGGAGAAATTCCCTACTCCATTTAGACTGGGACAACAAAGCTGGTACAAAAATTTATTGATAATACAAAATGTAAAAAGCGTTCAGGTCGGACTCAAATTATCACCTGACTTTTCTCATATCCATGTTTTTCCTGCAGGTTACACAGTGGCGCGCGTGAAGCTTGGCGACTACCACTACTACGGATACGGGACAAACATAGACTACGAGATCGCGGCCACGCACTACCGGCTGGCGTCCGAGCAGCAGCACAACGCACAGGCCATGTTCAACCTCGGCTACATGCACGAGAATGGGCTTGGCATGAAAAAGGTGATAAAAAGATTAATGATAATGATTTGACATAGTTTTCTTTTGTACACAACCTGGCTTTTACTGTTCAGTTCAAACCTGGTGTGTTAAGCCCTGAGACGGTTTACCGGGTATGCAATACAGACACTATGTTCAAATATAACTTTTTTTGTTCTTTTATTTTCTCTAAAGACATTTCGACAACTACTCTCACTGCTGCCTTCAAAAGGGCAATGTGAATTTTCTCATTATTGTATTGTAGTGATGGTGCGGTGGTTGGGGTATAGACTAAGCCGCATTTGGGACTGCACTCTTGCCGCTTTGTGGCAAGGAGGAATAGAGTGACGGTGGAGAACGCGTCCTTGTCTTCACATATCTTCATAATCAATGATAATTACATCATATGATGAGAAAGTTTACATGGCCCTAATATCTAGATGTAGGTATACCGATGTACCCACAGTCAAAAATTGCATACATATGCCAGCTCCAATTTCGTGCATATATTACATACACACCCAGTATTTCCAGCCCTGACCGAGCTCTGCGTTGTACTTGCAGGACATCCACCTGGCCAAGCGGTTCTACGACATGGCTGCTGAGACCAGCACAGATGCCCAGGTGCCTGTGAGCCTCGCTCTGATGAAACTGGGCGTTCTCTACGGGATGGAGTACCTGGAGCAAGCAGGCCAGGTTAGCTAACTTAGATTGTCACTAACAAGTGCGAACTAACTATCAGTAACTGATGTTGACTATCACTAACTAACATGGTTAAACCCCTATGTTCAGACACCCCCTAACCCTAATCTAGGGTTGTTGGAACACTGGTGTCCGCACATAGGGGTGTTGGAACGTTGGCGTGTTCCCATCCCTAACAGTGAGCCTAACCCAATCATAGGGGTATCAGAATGTACTAGGGGTGTCGGAACATAGGGATGTTGAAATATAGGGGTGTTGAAACATAGGGTGTTGAAACATAGGGGTGTCGGAATATAGGGGTGCCAGAACATAGGGGTGTCGGAACATAGGGTTGTCTGCCGTGACTCGAGATAAGACGATGCTGTTGTGATCAGTTTTTTGGTCTTTTTTTTTCAGAGTGGCCAGCTGTGGACGGTGGACCTGGAGGGCTACTTCGGCGCAGAGTGGGACATCTGGCTGTGCACCCTGCTGGCATTACTGCTGGGCCTGGTGGTGCTGTACCGCAGGACACAGAGATGAGATTCACTCCTCATCAAGGTCACTGAGGGGGAGGGGGGCACTGTACCGCAGGACACAGAGATGAGATACACTATTCACCAAGGTCACCAAGGGGGAGGGGGCACTGTACTGCAGGATACAGAGATGAGATTCACTCCTCATCAAGGTCACTGAGGGGGAGGGGGGCACTGTACCGCAGGACACAGAGATGAGATACACTATTCACCAAGGTCACCAAGGGGGAGGGGGGCACTGTACTGCAGGATACAGAGATGAGATTCACTCCTCATCAAGGTCACTGAGGGGGAGGGGGGCACTGTACTGCAGGACACAGAGATGAGATGCACTACTCATCAAGGTCACCAAGGGGGAGGGGGGCACTGTACCGCAGGACACAGAGATGAGATACACTACTCACCAAGGTCACTGAGAGGGATGGGGGCACTGTACTGCAGGACACAGAGATGAGATACACTAGTCACCAAGGTCACCAAGGGGGAGGGGGGCACTGTACTGCAGCACAGAGAGATGAGATATACATGTACTACTCACCAAGGTCACCAAGGGGGGGGGGGTGCTGTACTGCAGGAAACAGAGATGAGATACACTACGCACCAGGGTCACCAAGTGGGAGGGGGGATGCTATACCGCAGGACACAGAATACACTACTCATCAAGGTCACCAAGGGGGAGGGGGGTTCTGTACCGCAGGACACAGATGAGATATACTTCTCACCAAGGGGGGAGGGGGGCAAGGAGTGGTCTTACATGTAAGTGTATGCAATGATCTTCAACCCTTGTTTAAAAAGCTGTAGGAACCAAATATTTGCATACACTTTACTTAGTCTTAGATAAATGACTGGTTGTTCTAACTAAATGTATGTAAATTCAGACCAACAACACTTACAAAGAAGGATGGACACCTTTGAAAATTGTTTCCAGCTGCCTTTGATAGACGTGTCAGATATTACAGTTTTAAACCCAAAGGGAACCCAAAGTGTTGTTGAACAGCTTTCGTCAATTCTTCTTTGATTGAGGAGGGGGCAATCAATTTTGAGAACTATGAGTAGTTTCAGAACACTGATAGGTAGTTAGCGTTGGTGTTGTAGTCAGATTGCAGCACAGGACATTAGGCTGTGTACAACAATACCACCATTGTATAGGGGTGACTGTGCAGGGGTGGGGGAGGGGGTGCTGCCAGGAACTGTTTCCTGGTACACTGTTTCTTTTTCTTTTAATTTCTATTATATATTGAGTTTATTCACGATTACCCTCCACCACATCTGTCTGTACATGATTGTATCTTTGGTGATTTCGGGGGTGACAGCAAATGTTGATGTTCTACAGGTTCACAGCCATTTAGTATCCTATTACACCATTTCCGCCCTGCATCATGCCACTCAAACACACAAACACACAGACTGAAAACAATACCTTCCTCTTCATGGAGGCAACAAAGGCATAAAAACTCTGCTGGTTGTCATTTTTTTGCTAGGCTGCCTTCAAACATAATCGTTATGATAAGAAATTTGCACTTTAATCAAATTAATGTATGTGTATTGTCACACATCATGAAGGCAATTATGGGAAGAGAGGGAGCTATGATTACTATATCTTGTAAAAACTATTTCTTCATTGAATTTTTCTAGACCCCAGGGTAAATTTTAGTCTTGATACTTTCTTTCTAGAGTGTAGTAGAAGCATGTTTTTGTTTTAAAATGTGTTCATCCTTGTTGGACAAGCTTCTATAGCATCTAGCCTCTTTACTAGGCTCCATGAGGTTGGCTTTTTTGTGATGGCATGTAAGTTCCATTGCGCTTGGTTTCTTTGCAATCTGGTCTTTGTCTCCAGCCTATGGCACTGATATGCAGTCAGAAAAAACAACAGACCCATAGAGTCTGCTTTAGCCCCCCTCTCACTGGACCCGCGGCACGCTGGCGTCGTTGCTGCGTCCTAAACTGGATTTGTGTTACCCTTGACTTTATAATGGGAATATCTTTCAAAACGTACAAGTATGATCAAAAAGACAACAAAACACACAAAGCTTAAAAAGATTTGTTTTTTTGTCGATTAAATTCGTTGAGTGTTTTGTCAATTAGATCGACCGCAGCGACGCCACCAGCGTGCCGCGGGTCCAGTGAGAGGAGGACTTAAGGTGTCTGTATAGAATAAATTTTCTGTCTAAGAATAAAGAATATTGAGGTATTGAACTGTACATGTTAATGTATAGCACATGGCTTAATGTCATTGGTGCAACGATGTGTAAGGAGTAAATTGTAATTGTACAGTGCTATGTGAAAACAAGCAAGGCAGAAATGCAGCCATGTGGAAAGGTTGTTAGCCTTCAGTACTGTAGCTGCACCAGTACAAACTGTGAACTTTATCCATGCTCGACCATTGACTGCACACGGATGATGCAATTGGACTGAAAGTCTCTACAACCATGGGTAAAGTAAGACGTACTTCGAAGTATGTACATGTATGTATGTATGTACCCGCTTGTTGTATCCATATTGCCTTGTGTAAAATTCTGAAAAGATGATCAATTGTGATAACTATCAGCTGGTACAGTTGTATGATCTGGTAGTGATGCTGCATATCCCATAGCTCAGTCTGGGCTGCAGCAAGGATCCTACAAAGCCCGGTCATTGCAACTCTCTAAAAGCACAAAGAACTTTTGAAAATCTACCACACTTTAAAAAATGTCTCTTACTTTAAACGTTATGACAGAAATGAAGCCACCATGACTTAGATAGATGTAAGCTCTTTCAGTTCACATATAAAACTTCGCTGTACATGTAGCAGGTTGAACTTTAAGACTGAAAGTTAAGTAGATTTTCGGAATGCCCAGTGTCTTTCGAACCCTAGAGTGCACAGTGTGCACATGGTACGTGGGACTAGACGACTTCTTGTAGTACCAGCTTGTTTTGGGGGAAGCTCTGTACAGATGATTTGTTGTTGTTGCTCCTGTATATCTGTATAAAGAGGAATGTTACTGACATCAAACCGGATCTTGCCATCGTTTTTCTTTCGTACATGCTGAACTTTTAATTGTGAATTCCATTTTTCTTATTTTGCTATCGGAAAATTTTAGATACTGTATTTTAAATTTCTGTGAAAGAATTCTTTAGAATACGACGAATTTCTTATTTTGCTATCGGAAAATTTTAGATACCGTATTTTTAAGTCCTGTGAAAGAATTCTTTAGAATACGACGAATTTCTTATTTTGCTATCGGAAAATTTTAGATACCGTATTTTAAAGTTCTGTGACAGAATGCTTTTAGAAAACGACGACGAAAAAGATAATCAGAAATATTGTTACTGGTTACACATCCCTTAGTAATTAGACCAAATCTAGAAATTCAAAACCTACAAGACGATCAGAGCTAGAGTGCTAAGTCTGGAGTAAAGTCGAGATCAAAATCCCAATGTTGAAGGAAAGCAGCCCACGAAATGCAATGGTGGATCTTAGTGAACTTAGCGTAGTGATAAACCAAACAAATAACAAGACTTTGAACAAATGTGATATTGATATAAGTCTGAATAGATTTAAGTTATTATTTAGCTATGTTTATGCACAGATGGGAAACAGTCACTAATCTTATAAACCTACAATACATTTAAAAACCAATTATTCACAGGCAGACTGCAAAACGATTACAGTGCAAAATACCTAGCCTGGTATTCATCCAGTATCCAAACAGTATGCACAAATGGGTTCAACCTGGTAGAAAAATGCGCATGGACACCAGGCTACAAACTACAGCAATCATCTCCGTAAGGTGCTGTCCTGAGGCTCCTGAAGTGCAGCTTTTCAGTTCATTCTTCAAAGCATCTGCAAAAAGATATATACGTATAGTCAAAATAGTTACCACAATGAAGGATAGCCATTCAGGTAATAAGAGATCGCCAAATAGCAGTTACTCTTGCAATTGGGTATAATTTTGGAAACGGTCAAACGTTTCAAGTAGCATCCACTACTTTTCGCCTGAGTAACCGCTATTTGGCGTATACAATGTAGTTGTAGAAATTTGCCGTCAAACGCAATCAACAAACAAGCTGCTAGGGGGACAAACCCACACCACGTCTTCATTACACCACAAGCTATCTGCCACCAAAAAATTAATACCATAGCACGTCCAGGTCAAGAGATACAAAAATGGAATTTCTGCTGCAGTACCAAGGTCACATACCAGGGGGCCAAAAATCGACCTTGAATTTCGGCTTCACAACACCCGCCCACGTACCAAATATCATCACAATCCATCAAGAGGTTCTTGAGTTATGATGACTACAGTAGTCCGGAAACACAGACAAACAGACAAACAAACAAACAGACACACACACAGACACACCCAAAACAATATCTCCATTTTTCATGGAGATAATAAGGATATCTATCCATGGTCTCCCATTGAAAGTCCTGAACGTGTGACAGGGGCTGAACCACGGGGCACTCACCCGTTTTGTTCATGAGTGGCGTGACGTAGGTATCCCAGAAGGCGCAGTCCTCGGTGCTCGGTCCGCGCACCATCCGGGGTTCCCCCGTGTCCAGAACCAGGTACCGTCCGCCAGTGAGACTGAAGGGACTCCACACGGCCTCGTTGTTGCTGTTTGGGTTTCTGAGTTAACATTCATCATCATCAACATCGTCATCATCATCAGCACCATCTACATCATCATCGACATCACCATCATCTTAAAAATCATCAACATCATCACCACCATCCTCCACATCATCATCATCAACGTCATCATCACCGTCATCATTAACATCGTCATCACCACCATCATTGTCATCATCAACATCACCATCATCTTAAACATCATTAACATCATCACCACCACCCTCCACATCATCACCATCGCCGTCATCAACATCATGATCATCATTATCATCATTAACAACGACAACATCAACGCTGCTTGTCAGTTTGTAACACTGAGGCATTCCGTCAACATCAATTTAACCATAAGCCCATGCTGACAAATTTGACAGGCTTGACAGAAGCAAATTATATACACATACCCTGTCCTGGCGAAGTTAGCCCAGTGGCGCATCACCCTGCGGGTCAGGTTCCTCTCCGCCTGGTTGAAGCCGAAGGCCGGGTCCAGGGGCAGCCCGAACACGAACGACAGCTCCTCCCCGTGGACCACCCCCATCCAGGCCGCGAAGGGGGAGACAGAGGCTCGGTGGGCGAATCTGGGGATTGGAAGTGAGAGGAAAGTGACCTTTTTCTCCCTTAGGCCCTTTAACAACCCCTAAGTGGGGCAACAGTTGAGGGTTGGGGATCATGGCAAGGCGGCTGCCAGTCCAGCCGTAGAGGAAGGCCTCTTGAAAGATTACACTCTTCGGCCGAGGCCGTTTTTCAAGAGTTCAAGGGAGGAGGTCAGGGGTCCTTTTAACATACCATCGGAAAATATAACAAAAACAAAGATAACGTTACATCAAGGAGGTTAAACCTCCTTGGTTACATACAATTTTCCATAGTCATAGTCGGTATATGAAAATAAGTCTACAATATAACATCATTTCGTATTCAGTAATTAATTAGCCTCTACTGTCGGTACCTGTATAACGTGGCCCAGCAGTTGGTTCCGCTTTCTTTAAATCGAACGTGGGAGAAAAGGACAACAGCCGTGATTTTAACTCCCAACTTCTTGGTCTACAGGTTGGTTCACTAACCAATGGGCAGCTAGCAGAGGTGTTAACACCTGTTTACCCGTCCCCTTCATAATGTATGGTTAATTCAAACAAACAAACAAACAAACAAACAAACAAACACAAACAAACAAACAAACCTGTACATGTAGGCCGTCGCCCCCTCCCTCACATGGCCTCGCCCTGTCCTGACGTCAGGGCAGAAGTAGTAGTAGTCGCTGTACAGGGAGTCAAACGCGTCGCGGTACATGGTCGCCTTGTCCAGGTTCTCCCAGTCCGTGTACTTGAACGCCGCGGCGTCCACAGCGAAGTCGTTTATCTCAGCCACCATGTACGGGATGCCTTCGAGATACTGCTGCTTAGTGATGAGGCTCTCCGTGTCCGCGCTAAACCCGGGCGCCTCGGATTCCACGAAGAAGTAGGTGCCTTCGTTTTCGTTGGACCCGAGGAGGATGTCCGCTTTCTTAAACGCTCCCTTCTCGTAAGAAACGAAAGGGTTTTCAGGGATGACAGTACCGTCTTCCACAGGATAGAAACTTGTATATCCCAATGCTGAACTACTAACAAGTTCTTGTCCGTCTTTGCCCCGGAAGCATTCTATCATCTTGTCTCTACCCTGGTCGGTCGGACACCCCACGGCTTTGGCGATCGCCAGAGTCTTCTCGTAAGCAGCTTCCCTGGTATCTAGTCCCCAGGTTTGGGTGGCCGTCCCGCTCTGAAGTATTGCTCGGTTGAAGAGGTCCCAGCTACCCGGAGACAGCAGGTGGAAAGCGACGCTGGTTCCGCCGGCGCTTTCGCCGAAGAGAGTCACCTTCAGTAGACAAGATACAGAGGAAAGATTACCAAACCACGAATAATGCACAAAATAACAAATAACGACGGACGTACGAAAACGGACCTAAGATCAAAGAAAAAAGGACAGGGAACAGACACGTTTCGAAATATCAACGGGACTTATCAATCAGGAAAAGGGACGATTGAAAATCGGTTCATCCTGTTCCTATGATTGAAAAGTGTAACTCGTTGTCACCAAGTGCAGGAGAAGCAGATTTTAATAACGCTTGGCGTTAGAGAAAGGCAGATGTATATTATGTATATTATATATATATATAAATGGCCTCCGTCGGTCAGTATTGACCATGGTAAAATCCTAATTCACAACATCCCTATGGCTAAACAGCCCTATACGAGAAAGGCAGCCACAAAAATCACATCTTTAAGCTGACTCAGTTCTGTTGCAAAGCTCTTTTCTGCGGGCCCGCTTTTCTTCTGCGCTGTGCATCAGTCTGGCTTCTCCTGATTTGAGCTGTCTGGACAGTGTGCATCTCCACCTGGAACGGTCACTTGCAAGGTCCTCCCAGTGCTCCGTATATATTATATATACATGTAAACATAGATGCATGTTCATTTTAAGCAATGCATATAAAGATACAGATACCTTTGCTGGGTCTCCTCCAAACGCCACGATGTTGTTCTTCACCCACGTCAGCGCCAGGGCCTGGTCTGTGAATCCGACGTTCGCGGGCGCGTCGTCCGTCCCCGCGTACAGGAAGCCTAGCGTGCTGACCCGGTACTGCAGTCCCACCACGACCACGCCTTCCGTCGCCGCGAGGTAGCGCCCATCGTATACGGGACATGTGGACGCTCCCCTGAAAAGGAAAAGAGATTAAGGGTTAAACAACTATCGCTACAGTTAGCATCGCATTGCAATAGATATCAAAACCGGAAGTTCCGCTCCCATAACAAGCCGCTAGGTGGCTCAAAATCCAATCATGCCGAGGTCTCATCGAGACCTACCCACAGACCAAATATCGTGAGAACCCATTCAGGCATTTTTGAGTTATCGTGTTCACACACGCACGCACGCACGCACGCACACACAAATCATTGACCGCTTTATATAACTGCAAAAATTTATTCGTAAGTTAAGTTAACAATCTGTATATATTATGTTATGATTATGTAACGTATGTCTGTTCCTTTTAATCTTGCAATCTGTATATATGTCTGTATTTGTATGTATGATAAACCCTGTAAGACTAGTCGTGATACGACTAACTTGAGGGTATCGTTTCAAACGAATGAACGAGTACACCCTACGTCTGAAAGCCCCCTCCGTATATCCAGACCATGACGGCGGCTCCGGTGGGGGCAGGGTTCGGCTGCCACACGCTCAGGAACAGACAGTCCTCGCTGGTAGTCGTGTTGAGCGCCCACAGGCCGGAGTAATCGTCTGCGTACAAGATCTGTAGACATGCCTGGGGTTTTCTGTTGGATTCAAAAGCACTGGACATTAAAAAACACACACGTGGCATCGTGTGGCGCAATCAGTAGGGTGTTTCGCCCGGAATCGAGAGCTCCCGGGTTCGACACCACTGGTATGCCTCGATGTTGTTGTGTTACCAGATATCTATGGTCAGCATAACTTAAGAACAGCTCGATCGATTGTGATGATATTTGGTATGTAGGTAGGTGTTTGGAAAATGATAGTTAAGATTAAGTTTGGTCCCCCTGGTGTGTACCCTTGGTACTGTAGAAGAATTTCTGCGTTGTGTATCCTGTGTCCTAGACATGCTATGGTCTTTTTCAGAAAGATGAGTTAATGAACGAATGAATGAATGAATGACTGACTGACTGACTGACTGACTGACTGACTGAATGAATGAATGAATGAATGAATAAATGAACGAATCGGTGGATGCACCTTGTTGCGTTGTATGTCCCGTCCCAGGGCGGTAAGGCCTCCGCATGTTTGAACCGGCTCTCCCCGACTGGCGGCCTGGCGAACGGGATTCCCAGAAACGCGTTCACCTGTAACACATTTATATGTACAAGCAGGAATCACTTGTCCCATCATTAATTGAATGTAGCCTTGCCTTAACGAAACTCACCAACTCTATAACCCTGTACGATTGTGTATTGTGCTATCTTCTCAATACATGTAGCAGATAAAACGTCAATATGTTTAGTAATCGTTTAAAGTTATCTAATACAGAAGTTACTTCATCAACTTGATATTAAAGTTTGTTAAACGGTAAGACGTTTCAGACAGCACTCGGCATTTGGTCACCACAAAATTCATCCACTTGCTTCAGTAACTTTTGCATTGAGTATCTGAATACCTGAATGTCTAGCCTTCAAGTAATTGTATATCTTAAAGTTTTATGTTGTCCACGTTTTACCTGTCTGCAAGCTTCGATCTTTAAACAAAGTTAGATTAATCAAGTGATTGGTTGATTGATTGATTGATTAATCGATTGATTGATTGGTCGGTTCGATTCTCTAACCTTAGTCCCGAGCACGTCCAACTCTAGTCCGGAAACACGCCCAGCGGGAGCTGTTACATCAGCGGCTGTCACCCCCTCCGGGAGATGGAACAGTGCTGGCACCAGTAGGATGGCAATCAGGACTTGCAGCATCATGACTTGCGCATGCGCCGTTGGTGTCCTTGGTGAACAGGTAGATAGGACATAATAGGAAGTAGATAGGAATCAGCTCTCAGTAGAACTATCGACCACTCTTTCTGCACGAACTTTTGAAACTAGACTCTGTGAGCTGTTATTATAAGGTATAGAACTGAAGTGAAGTGTCATTGTATTGTAAATAATTTCATTCAATTAATGAGGTGCCTCTAATTTTAAGCAAATCGTATGACTTTAAAATATGACTCTGAACTATAATTTCAATTATTGTCAGTAAACACGACAACTAGACAGTATTTGAATGACATGCTGCTACCTGTAATTAATGTACATATCGGATGGATGTTCGTTATCTTGTCATCGTTACTGTATGTACTGTTATGTGTATGTTGATAAGAAGTCCAGGAAGACTAGGCCTAGGGCACACCGCTAATAGATTTTCTTCAATTAAGTCAAGCCAAGTCACGATAAGCCGCTACACAATTTGAATTGCGCATGCTCAAGGTCCAAGGTCAATGCCTCCAACTTGTAAACGCTTCTTGTCTAGACCATACTTCATAGTAAATCATACCATGTTTTCGTTTACGTATGTCATGGGGTTCTGCAACTTTGACGTATTGCCCACAGTGCATGCCACTGGACATGCGCACCTCAAATCGAGAAACAGCTTATGCGACAAAAATGACTCGGAACAACTGGAACCATGGCAACCATTGATACCATGGCAACCGTAGCTCTAACATCTCCGCTAAATTAGTGTAAAGGTCTGATGCACTTTAGATTGTCAACAATGTGTTAACTGATAATATGACAGTAATCTAACTAAAACAAATCTAACAAACTAACAAACAAACATATGCATGTGTTGTGATGTTAAGTCAGCAACATTGCCGCATGGTTGCACCAGGTATGGATAGTTAAGCCTACATGTATGTTTTGAATGGTCTTAGATTTAAATTGGGTTGTATCCGTTGTATATAGACGGATATTTGAACAGTACATATAGTAATTGGGATCGTTGAAAACGTTAGGTCAGTTGGAACGGCGTCAACAAACTTATCGGATGATTATGGCGATGTATATATAGGGCAATTCACTCTATAAAAGGGCCACCACAGAACAATTAGATCTTCGACACTCCAAGCGTCTCAAGCAAACAGAAATACTGACAGGATGGCGACGCACTCAAGTTGAGTCAACTTATATCAGGGCAGACATCAAACAAGAAAAGAACCAAACAAGCAAATGTATATTGATATAGTCTTTAGTTAGTGGGGGGGGGGGCAACTTGTAAAGGTATTTACCACATCTGCCCCCTTCACATTGTGATAAACTCGAATAAACAAGATAGAAATAGATTAAGCGAGGGCACTTTTTCATTTTTACAGGGTCAAATCAGTGCGTTACGGTAAAATTTAGTCCAAAAAGGCTGTTAGCATATCATATTGTCAGCTACATTTTGTTTAACAGCAATCAATTATGTACAACGAGTAATGTTTGAACGCGCGGTTAGATAAGCCTCTAAGGCTGTTTCAAGTTGTATACTGAACTGACTAGACGAGTGCTACCAGCATTGGTACTGCCAGGTACTGTAGGCGAAGGGAGGAAACGTGGAAGGCCAAAGAAGACTTGGCTGGATAATATCAAGGCGTGGACAGTAGCCTGGGCAAAGCACAAATGATCAGAGAGGCCGAGGACAGAACAGGATGGGCACGGATCCCTGCCGCTGGCTGTCGTGGTGCCCCTACGACCATTGAGGCTATGGGTCTGAACTGGCCAGCATTAATCTAGCCGCTACCAGGCTCCAGAGGCGGTTGGAAATAGTAGAAATTGGCCAAATAGACGGAAAAACAGAGGAATTAGTCTGCTACAGTTTGCCGCTCTGAAATGGATGGCATATTGGACCCTCTCTCCGTAGCCGACTCCCTTAGTATACTATTCACTCTATTTGGCCAATATGTACTATTTTTCCAGCCATCCGCGGAGCCTGGTTGAGGCTAGCATCGACCATACCTTCTAGGCTCTAGCCATATCACAACCAAAAACAACTTACCGCAGTCAGTCTGTGGCTGCTAGACGACAAAAGTTACCGACAGTCAGTTTAACAGCCCGCAAGAAAGGCCTTGTCAACGCCACCAGCCTTGTTGGACTTTGAAGTTTGAACTTCTGAACCACTGGCAGTAAACGTACTTGTAAATCAGACTTTCCCTGCCCCCTCCCAACGCCTTAAGGGGGCGTGGCTGAACCAAGGTCACCACGCCACTCTCACTCCGAAGGACAATAGCCTCCTGCGCAGCCTTCTAGGAACGGTTGCGTTCGTTTTTGGGGAGAGCGCTAGGGGCCAGGATATGCCAAAAAATATATTGTATTCCCTATAGAAGGCGCCAACACGACATGCCCGGCGTAAGCACTTCGCCCATATGCTAAAAATCACGAATCAGCGCTCAACAAAAGAAAAAGATAGCTAAACGCCACCGCTATTAGAGGGCTGCGATGAAGACAAGAGGGACAATGGCTTCAGGTGTATGATATTAGATTATAGCTAGAGTTCGGCGATCCCATACCTTCGCCGAACCATACCTTCGCCGAATGGTGTTAACTTGTATGAAAGATGTGTTTGAAAGATGTGTTATGGATTGCATACTTAATGTATGATGATGGTCACCTTCATTTAACTTCCGAATGCAAGTATCAAATGACCGTCATTTACAACTTTGGAATTATAGTATTCTCATCAATTCAGCAAATTATGTCCTTATTTACATAATCGATTTATCAATCGGTTTCCTCTCTATGTCCACATGATGAATGTGTTTGGAAATGAGAAAAAAATAAGATTGTTTACATAAGGAAATTATATTCAATTGACCTACCAACCTACCTAATGAAACTATTTAAGGATTATTGTTGTCATTTCTCCGTCATTCTATGGTGGTACACCTGCAACCGGAAGTGGCTGCTTTCAATCTCCTTCATTTAAAGTAGCACAAAACGTTTTTGTTATTTTTTTTACGCAGTATTTTTGTTGGGATCTTTATGGTTAATAACGTCATCTTAAGAAGCTTTGACACTTTGAAATGTATAGTAGTGTGTAAGAATGCTTTAAAAAATCGAATATGACTGAGTTCAGAGTACGAAAAATCAAGAAAATATGTGAAAATGAACTAAGATTCGCCGCCTCGATCCCTTTTGATGCCCTCTTTTATATTGCGCTTAGCGGATGTCACATGAACTGCAGCCCATTAAAACACACAGCAAAAGGCGGTAACAGCATTCTGGCGTAAATTTACGCCGACCGAACAAATATCGTACTCCAACTCATACAGTCTCCACAACTGACACATTCATCTACCGCTCAGCACAATTTCCTTCAGCCCAATTGCCTTGAATCATTTGTGAATATTACCTTATCATTAATCGGTACAGTTGTATGTATTATGTATTTTCATATTTCAATCACTTTGTGTATTTAATTATTCAGCTACGTTGTTATTATCGTTAATTTGATACGCTTTACTTTAGTCATATCTTATCTTATTTGTTCAGAAACTTGCTTAAGTTTGTTATTGTCTCTGTCTATTCTTATTTAGTTTTTCTGTGGTGCTGTAATATAAGACTATGTTCTTGAGTGTAGCGCCACTATGTCCATGTCCATGTGTATCTTGTTTTCTGATTAATAAAAAAAAAAAAAAAATTCCTTCTCGCTTTGGGGTACTGAAGAATTATCTTCGGCTTTTTCAAGTACTTTAACGCACTACCGTATACCCGGATAAATACTGCGTTCTTCGACCTTTAACCTAAGTCTACAGCATGCATGGTGGTGGCTACATCTATATCATTTCTTGTTGACTATAGCTAAGCTATCATGCCCACACTTTCAAGTCTAGTTTCTATGATAAGGACATGTTTTTTTCTCGATTATAAGGATGGCATCCACGCTCGCATGACTTTTTCTTCGTTTCGAAAAAAAACAACATTTCGATCATATACTCAATATCGTACAAAGCAGTTGCAAAATAGGGAAATGTATGCCGTAAATTGCGAAGAAAATATAGGAAAACGGACACTAATATCGTAGAATGCCAAAGTCAAAGGAGACAATGTGAAAGATTGTTCGCCATTCTGTGTGTTTATCGTAATTCGTTCAACCTTCCTGAACACTTAGATTTCATGTGATAATGAACCTTTTCTTTTTGCCGAACATTTTTTTCACACGCTCGCATCAGTTTTGGGGTTCCCCGGGAATGCCATCCATATAACCGAGTTAGCATGGCCTAATATGTATTCCAAGATATGAATATTAAGAGTAATGATGACGAAAATGAATTACACCACTCATGTTATTGACATCAAAACAACAATATTGATTTATTTCAGTTTTCTTACAACGACGTGATGTAACAGTACAGGTACAGCTTACTTCCAACCCATATGTCCCACTTAAAAATGACACATTACAAAATCATCATTATAATAAAGATACCAGACTAAGTACAAAACTATTCAAACAAACACATATCAATACTAATGTGTTGACAGCCACTCGAACAGAGTATGGCGAGTCTACAGGGGTTTTAGATCAGTTCTGTAGTAGTCGGGCTTTCCTGGCCCTCCTCTTGGCCTCAGCGACAGCTGTTCGCTCAGCCTCAAAGGTTGTGGCGCTGTTGTGACTCAGCTGTCGCCATGTATTGCGATCGTAGCAAAGTGCTTCAAAGTTTGTGGGGTCAATGTGACCCTTCTTTAAGTAATGTTTAAGAGTATTTTTGTACCACCTTCTCTGTCCACCTCTAGGGCGTGTCCCTTGATCTAGTTGCCCAAACAGGGTATACTAAATACTAATACATCTGGCTTGGATGCCATCTGTTTAGTCAACAGGGGCTCCCATAGTCATTCCCTTACAAAACATTTCCTAGCGAGAAGCATTTTGCTTTTGCACATTTTTCAGCAAGGTCACGGTACAATTCCATTCGTTTTGTAGAGATTAGTCCATGGTAATCAAAAGCACATGTTATGATCCGCGCAGCAAAATGTTGCAATAATCTTGATGATCGCTAGATGTCATTATATGACTGTCGTCTGTGGTATATAACAATGAACATTTGCATGTGCTATAAGCCACAGCAAGTAAATTTATGGATGACGCAAGACATTGATTTTCGCCTGATAAAAAAAAAAAGCAAACTTTTGTCCCCTCCAGCAATGAACGACATAACAAGAAAATACCGAAACTTGAAAAAAGTGCTTGGTAAAATTTCTATCTGACAGTGTTCTATTGCAAAAATGTCATTAATGCCGTGACATTAGAGTAGTGTACTTATAGACATGACACTAGTGAGGTAGCCTTGAGTGTACTTGTAGATATCACACTAGTGTGGTAGCCTTGAGTGTAGTTGCTCAAATGACGCTAGTGTGGAAGCCTTGAGTGTAGTTGCAGAAGTGACACTAGTGTGGTAGCCTTGAGTGTACTTGTAGAAGTGACACTAGTGTGGTTGAGTATAGTCCAAAGTGACACTAGTTTCGTTTATTTGAGTGTAGAAGCGACAATAAAGTTGTAGCCTTGAGTGAAGTTGTAGAAATGACACTAGTGTGGTAGCCTTGAGTGTAGTTGTTCAAATGAGTTGAAATGACACTAGTGTGGTAGCCTTGAGTTTAGTTGTAGAGGCGACACTAGTGTGGCAGCCTTGAAATGAGTGTACTTTAGAAGTGAGACTAGTGAGGTAGCCTTGAGTGTAGTTGTAGAAGTGACACTAGTGTAGCAGCATTGAGTGTAGTTGTAGAAGTGACACTAGTGTAGCAGCATTGAGTGTAGTTGTAGAAGTGACACTAGTGTTGTAGCCTTGAGTGTATTTGTAGAAGTGACACTAGTGAGGTAGCATTGAGTGTATTTGCTCAAATAACACTAGTGTGGAAGCCTTGAGTGTACTTGTAGAAGTGACACTAGTGCGGTTGAGTATAGTCCAAAGTGACACTAGTTTCGTTTATTTGAGTGTACTTGTAGAAGCGACACTAAAGTTGTAGCCTTGAGTGAATGAGTGAAGTTGTAGAAATGGCACTAGTGTGGTAGCCTTGAGTGTAGTTGTTCAAATGACACTAGTGTGGTAGCCTTGAGTTTAGTTGTAGAGGCGACACTAGTGTGGAAGCCTTGAGTGTAATTGTAGAAGTGACACTTGTTTGGTAGTCTTGAGCGTACTTCTACAAATGACACTAGTGTGTTAGCCCTGGGTCTACTTATAGAAGTGAAACTTGTTCGGTAGTTGTGCATTTCTAAACAGTGCAGGAATAAAACATTTATTTGCTAATCTGTCGCTTCAATTTTTGTTTGGCATTTATATGCATTGTGTACCCGTCTTGTGTTTTTTTCGCGCTTTCGCATTGCCTTTTGATTTGAAGTCTGTAGAGTATGTCATCCATGAAGTTTACTTGCTACGGCCTCGATGCAATTGATGACTAGCTTTTTCCAAGAACTTTGTAAAACGGGGGCATGCATTTACTTGTCGTCAATACTTAAATCAATGTACTTAAACACTTTGAATGTGTACGGAATATATGGTATTTGATTGTCTTACATGTATGTACATACATATTATGCCAACACGTGCATTTCATTTTCATTTTTGCTAGGGAATATCTATAATCGAACATAAGCTGAAATGAATTTCGGTAGAAGTCTTAAAGCTAACAAGGGCCACGCAATTCATATCAGTTGTTACAGTGCAAATCACACAATCATTGTTTTTAGTTGTTTTTCTTTTACAGAAATTACGATATAGCTTTTTGCTTCAAAACCCCTTCATCTCATGAAAAAAAAGAACCACAACTTGAATCAGTTTCCATAGTACACAATGAATGACACATATCGCGGGGTGTTGTCCATCATTCAGAATGCTGCTAGATAAGAAGATTCCGTGTTCGAATCCCAGATGTTGTCCCTGATTCAAATTTTACCCTGCTGGAAATGGCTGCAGCCCCTGCAATCGTGTGGTCCACTGTTCATGTTGTACTCGTCAAAGAGGTGGAATGTCCCAAGTACATGTGGTGAAATGCGGCGAATACTATATTTTCTTTGGCCTAATATCTTTCTTCTTTGTAAATGATGGCTCAGACGATAAGCATAATAAGCAATATCAGATTCCGACTACAGCTCAGCTTAACAATCATGCATTACGTACGTATACACAGCTTTACCATTGGTACTTTAAGATGAAATGATATCAACGATCATCCTGAAAAACTAAACTCTATTTAACAATACAGATGACGTATTTCCTTTTGCTGACATTGTTGCTGACAAATTCTTAGTACATTACATTTTCCATAATAGGCATGGCAGCTGACCTGTGGAATTTCAAAACGCTCCCTTTTGTTTCAACGATGAATATTTATCAAATGCAATTCTATCTTTAGTTGTACAGTGCTATCATTTATATATATATATACAGTCGTTAAAAATACAGTATTTTGATTACACAAAACAAAATTTAATATATTTTATCTTGACGTTACATATTTTACAGATACAACTAGTATCAAATTTAGATGTGTTAGTTATTGTATATTTGTCCATACGTCTAATCTGTTAACGTTTACATTTCTTTTACGACATATCGTCGTTGTACTAGTAATGAAGGGGTATTATCATATAGCTAGATGACGTCGACCAATCAGAAGTCCCCATTCCATATCGGTTATGACGCCGTAATGCCATAGAAGTGTCATAGAAGTAGTGAATAATGAATCTCATGTGGTGAATGATGATTTTGACCAAACAAAAGGACACCCAGAAGGGAGGAATGATGATGAATAGAGTAGAGGAGATTTTAAAAAAAAATTGACGTGCCAAGATTGCAATGTTATAAAATGTTTTCTGTGGAAATTTTGGTTTCAAAATTAAATCTGCAATATCTTCTGTACAAAAAGGACGGATGTAAATTTGTCCTTTCAAATGCATTTCTCAAAAAGGGTCATTGACCCTTAATCATAGACCATACCTTAATGGAAATGATTTTTCTTTAGATATTTGACTATTTAGATGGCCTAATCAGAAGATCGTTTTTTTTAATTTTTATTTTATTTATTCAATAAACAATAAATAATACACAAACTAAACTGAACAAGATGGCAATACATAAGATAATGCCAAAGCGTTAAAAGAAACTATAGCGAAGATCGGTTCTTGATGAAATACGAAAAATTGAATAATTCATAAAGCTATCACTGCCATGGATGTTCAAGCATATATCTAAGAGGAGCGGGTTTCCATAGGCAATATTTTTGGTCATTTGGAACTTCAGAACGCTCCCTTCTTACATTATTCAATAGATGTTATCCCAACATGAATCATGCACTGCAGCTACTGGTATACCCGTCAGTCGGTAGAGGACATTATCTTTTTTTTTCAAATTTCACATAATTTTACCCCCTCTTAAGATGGCATTAATATGCTATATGTTAAGAACCAGGAATAATGAAATGATTTATATTCATAAATGTTGATACAAAGCCTACGACGAATTAATCCATACCATATTTCCTAAACTCCAAGCAGATGTATCGGTTTTGCTTATTTTCTGAGTCTTTTTTTGTGATCTCTTTCTTGTACTTTTGAAATTTTCCGTTCCCACCTCGAGGCTCGAGGAATAGGCATGATACTTTTAAAAGACTCGTTACAAGAAAGACGTATTAAATGTGAGATCAAGTATTACAGACGCACGCCTAAAATGCTTAAAAAGAATCGGATCCTTACATCTGCTTGGAGATTGATATTCCCTTTGGATCAGGGGTTTCTGCAATTTCGATCGACATCAATTTGTTTTTGTTTTCTTTCGGAGACCGGAATTTTCAAGGGAATATGGTATGGTATGTTGACATGCAATTTCCAATCTGCAATACTATGTTTTTGTCTGATTTTGAGATTCGCTGAAATCAATGGACTATTTATTATTTCACACACGATCTTGCAAATGTAAATGCACTTTCTTTTTGCTTCACATGTAAGTAATGCCACAACAGCCGAAAATATCAATCTGTTTGCATGGCTTTGGCCCCCGTCGTGCACGATAAATGGTTTAGTCCAGGCACTTTCTAAGCATGGCAGTTTCTCATTAGAATTCAGAATTTCGGCTATTTCTTTGCCTGTTCTCTCCATGATCAGACTGCATATTTCTTCTACAAGAAAACATTCATCCAAGATGCCAGCTATTTTCCCATATTGATTGGTTGAATATCAGTCTGATATGAAATTTGAAATAGAATGAGAACGAAAACAGAGGAGAAACATTGTATTATCCCCACACTATGTCGGGAATATTATTATTATCGATGCAGACGTGGCCATATAACAGATAGAAATGTGATTCAGTAGATATGTTATGACATATCATTAGCATATCATGACCAGTGCTTTGTCACTATATGGTCCCTTTTCTTGAAATCTAAAAATAGAGAGACGTTTTTAATGAGCTGATTTAGTCTAATGCACTGGATTGTCAGATTTCCATAATTCTTTTTTTTTTGCATTACATTCTAAACTGAAACAAGAAAATATATTCTAAAATAAATACAACTTTTTATTCTCAACCATGATGTTTATTCTATCTTTTTTTTCATTCTGTACTTTTAAAGATATTCAGTTATCGTATAAGATTTGTTTTCCAATGATAACAGCCAGTTCCCATTAGCACTAGCATGTCTGCGAATAACGTTTAGTCATTTTTGTAGAATAAATAAATGATGAAATGTCTCAAGAAAATTTTATTGGTACAAATGTGAAATATGAAGCCAATTTTTTTGTACTAAAATGTTTGCAGGGGGAGGGGGTGGCTAAACTAAAAGGCCCATAAACATAAAGATTTGCTTTCTTTAGCCAGGACAAATTTCGTCCGTCGATTCTTTCCTACTCAACTCACTGACCCTGACCTTCAGCTGTCGCCGGTTCATAGCTGTTTGTCTCGGGGGACTCTGGGGTGTCATTAAGTGCCTCTCTACGGTAATTCTGGCAGTAGGTAGCTGCCGGAGACCCGTCAGCACCGAGAGCAGGGGAGGGGCAGACGTAACTGTTCCCCCCACCGGTGGTGGTCGGGCTATGATGGTTCTCATCATAGATGGCGGACTGGGTGCCCTCCTCACTACTGGGCGAGGCAGCTGGCTCGTAGCTATTGGTCACAGGGGATTCTGCGGAGTTGCAGACTGCCTCGCTAGGGTCATGCTGGCCATATGTGTTGGGCAGGGTACGCTCTTGGTCAGTGGCCAGGGCAGGGGAGTTGCAGACTGCCTCGCTAGGGTCATGCCGGCCATATGTGTTGGACAGGGTACGCTTTTGGTCAGTGGCCTCTGCGGAGTTACAGACTGCCTCGCTAGGGTCATGCTGGCCATACGTGTTGGGCAGGGTACGCTCTTGGTCAGTGGCCAGGGCAGGGGAGTTGCAGACTGCCTCGCTAGGGTCATGCTGGCCATACGTGTTGGACAGGGTGCGCTCTTGGTCAGTGGCCAGGGCAGGGGAGTTGTAGCAAGGTGCCTTGCGGGAACCCTGCTCGGCGCTGGCATTCTGCTGGTAGGCAGAGGACTGGGTGGCGCCCGGGTTGGGGAGAATGACTGGGTGCTGGTAGCAGGTTTTGCCACCTTTGGGGTTAGCCTGACCGTTTCGGCCATAGGCAGCCACGACGGCCCCTTCCCTGTTTGGTTTCTGACGGGGGCGCTCGGTGCTGTAGGGGCGGGACGTCACGGGGTGTGTCTGCGCGCGGGGGCGGCCTGCGTACGCTGCGCAAAGCTTCGCCTGTCCGTACGGGGTGGCTTCTGATTCAAAAGAATAGGTCCTGCGCAAATCAGGGTGGTCATCGAAACCAGCCTCGGCGTAAGGGCCGATCACTGATTCTGAATCATTCAAGCTGTCGTGATCCTCGAAACCACCCTCAGCGTACGGACTGATCACTGACTCGCCCGAGCGGCCATGATCTCCAAGAGGCCAGCTGGAAATGGCAGTGATCTGATCGTCATTGCGGGTTGCGCCTGCAGCATTACGCCTGAGCCTACGCTTGATACAGCTGACACAAGCCCAAACCCCTACCACAACAACTGGAGGCAACAGGCCAATAGCTGCCCACATGATGTACCACTTTAGATCTTCATAACCATCATCGCTCGCGCTTTTGGGCATAGGTGTGGTGCTGATGCTGGGTGAGAATGGTGTCGTGTTCATGAGTGAGTGCGCTGGTGCATGGGGTGTTGTTATGCCTGAGTGTGCGCGCTCGCTCGCCATGAAGACGGCAGTGTAGGAGCCTGTCTCCGAAGAGGCAGTGCAAGTGGTGTTACCAAAGGACAAGGGCTCGGCGGTCTCAAGCCAAAGGGTGAAGCTGGACTTCCCCATGTAGTTAGAACACAGGCTGTCATTTCCTGATTCACCCAACATGTTATCTACAGGCCCCATACATTTCACCCAGCCCTCGGCCTTTAGGTCGGTCACCACTTTCATGGTTAGGTTGCCTGATGGCAGACTGGCGTGCGTGGTCGTGTTTGTGTCGTACGTTATGTTGAGCGCGTAGTGTGAGCCGTTCGGAAAGGCACACGACAATAGGGGCAACTGCTCCCAATACACGCTGCCAACGGCTTCGCACTCGTATGAGGCCCTGCGTTCCACGTTCGCGATCTCAATCAGTGGTACCGGGCAGGGCAGCGCGCTGGGACTGAACCGCGCGGGGGGATTTGGCATCAGCGACGAGGCGGGGCAGCTTGCTGCCGTGTGTACCCCTATTGCTGAGACAAAACCCTGCTTGAACTTAGGCGGGTTGCTACCCTCCTGGTCGTATAGCCAATTGTGCGCACACGTACAGCGTGGACGATTATCCAGATCGACACGCCTCCTCCATTCAGTCAGCGCCCTCCCTTCCAGCGCCATGGCAGCAATGGCATTTCCACGCACGATGAGCGTGCTTGGAAATGACGATTGGAACCAAGCGCCAGACAGGAAGGTCAGCCGGTTTCCCGACAGATTTAGGGCATGCAATTTCGTGTTTGAGTGGAACGCGCCAGCATCAATGTGGGAGATTCTGTTTCCCTCCAGGTTCAGAACCCGCAGTCGCTCAAGACCGTGGAACATCCCCGCGCCGATCGCTCGCAGTTTGTTCTCAACAGCGCGGACATGTTCCACGGACTTGATCGCCTGCAAGGTCCCCGGTGCAACGTTAGAGAAGCGATTGGCACTTACGTCAAACCACCACGGCTGCACTCCGCGGAACGTGCCAGGCGACAGCGTCAGGATCTGGTTGTCCACAAGGATGAGGTGGGACAAGCTGGGCAGCCCATCAAAGCAGCCATCCTGTAGCAGAACGTATTCCATTGGGCTTTAATAAAAATTTTATATGAAAAAACAACAATGTATTTCCGGATATCTCTCCAATTGCTATAGTGTATATAGTTAAGCATAATTATTAAGAACGAAGGAATTCCTGATGTAATCGACATGATGATTGGTCCAAACCAATAGCACATAAAAAATATTTACCTCCAGATGTGTCAGGTTGTTCTCCAGCAGCAGCAGACGTTTGAGACCTTCCATCCCAGCAAACGTGCCGTTCTTCAGAGTCTGGACCTTGCTCCGCCAGATGCCCAGGGTAGAGACCTGCGGTAACTTAGCAAATGCCCCCACCTCTATTGCCGTTAGGTTACAACCCACAAACCACAGCTTGCAATCTCTACCACAAGGGATCTGAGAGAGGATCTCTGCCTTTTCAGTGCCAAGCGTACCAACATTGTTGTCAACGATCATGATGCTGGTTATCGTTTGTGGCGAAGGGTTCTGAGTGGGACCCCCCTGGGTAGGCTTTGTTTCATCTGAGCAGACCTGGCAGGATTGGAATGCCTGAGCCAAACTAACGGTCTGAAAGGGGCCGTTGTACCTGTTTGCTTCATGCGGGTATTCGGTCCACTTGTCCCGGTACGATCCAATGTCGTACCGGTACTCATGGCCACCCGTACGGCTGTCGCCTACACCACACTTCACCACGGACACCTCACGGCAGCTCTGCCAGCTACCGGCCTCAACATGAGCCACTATCAGCTGCGAGAGCAGCAACAAGCCGATTTTTGCCGTCAGCTTTATCGCCATCATAGAGCGTTAACACACCATACGATTGATAGTAATGTTAAGCTATATCACCACATTCCCCTTACCAAAGTAAACAGTTACAAATAATGGTTCTACAAAAGTGTTACCGTTAGTCTATCAGCTCTCCACGACTTCAACCTGGCAGAAGCTGGGCAGCTCGGAAAAAGCCGGGCTATCTGCAGTGGCGCAACCGCGCTCTAACCGCACCGGATCTTGCAACGATTAAGTCTCGTTATTTCAAAAATAATGCATAATTTCCTTGGTCATTTCTGACGGAGGTGCGTCGTACGTGCGTCGAAACAACAACAGAGACATTCTTAAACGTCAGGTATTCACGTATGGCTGCTTTACCAGATTATTAGTCTGGATAAGCTAGAGGGTTTCAAGTCAGGAAAATATGGTTGGATTTTCAATGCTGCTACGCAGTACCGCTTAGAGAGCGGCAATTTCAAATGTTACGGCCCGAAAAAAGATTTTGAAAGTCAGTTTATCTAGTCATTTCTATACATGATCAGTTCAAACAACACTATCACAATGTACAGCGACGTCCATCATGCAAATATATGACATCGGTGTGATGTGAGAACTCACTGAAAGTCGTCGTGGTTTTTTTTTGTAGGCTCGCGAAACTAAGGGGACCATCGTACGGTTCGTTTTTGCGCAGTTTTGCAATGCTCAAAGTATGAAGTTATCAGGCAAATGAGCTAAATAGTGTTAGTAAATGTCACTACCATAAAGATTTCAGCATTGTTTTATTTCCATTTTATGGGCCCTAATATTGCTTTCATTGCCTTTAACGAAGTTAGTAATACTGCTTATCAGTGAGTGTGAGAGTTCTTCTGTAGAATACATTGCCGAGTAGGGAGGCAAGTAGGAGGAGCTAAACTGATGCGCAACGCAGAAAAAAGCGGATCACTGGTAAAGAAAGCAGAAGTGAGTCAGCTTACAGATGTGATTCCCGTGCTAGGGACTGCCATTCTCGTATGCTGTAAGGCTGATGGGAGTAAAGGTTTCACCACGGTCAATATTGTCTGGCGGAGGCCATATGTATGCACGGACTCGGCCTGTTACCAAACAATGTACAGTGTGCTGAAGTCGGGACAGAGGTTGTCGATGTGCGACAATGGCTGGCCATGCAGAAAGCGGAACTTCTCAAGTTAAATGTTTGCCACGATGGTCAACATTGAGAAGTGGAGGGTATGTCTATTCACGGACTTGACATGTTATCAAACAATGTACAGTGTGCACAGGTCTAATGTGCCAGGGGAATTCCTACCATTAAGGTTTGGCAAACATTATTCAAAAGCAGGTTCCTCGGACGATAACGGTGTTGTGTCAAAACTGAAGGCAGAGTGCAATTGCACCCAACAGTCCCTGTGTGGATTCACGATTTGCCACTGTCGGTAACCTCCCTGTGAGTGGACGGCCGCGTCATGGCAGTTAACCTGATACTAACACTTCTGATTAGTGTCTACGTCGTCTTCAGTCGGGCCAGGTTAGCGGAGGAACGTAGCTTCAACGTTTTCGTGCCTGAAAATGCTACAGTCGGGACAGAAGTTGTCGGTGTGCGACACTGGCCGGCCAAGCAGAAAGCGGAACTTCCGTGTGTGAAAACGGAGGGAGATCCGTATGGCAGGTTCCTTCTGACTAAGGAGTGCACCCTTGTGGTCGCCAACCCTCTGGACTGGTCAGTACAGTCGGAATACACCATCAGGATTCGCGTCGGGCGTCGTCGAGAAGTCAGGAGTATGGCAATACAAGTTACCGACGTTTCGGGCTATCCCCCCGTGTATAACGAGACGTGTGAAACTCCGATCAACCCAACGGTTAAGGACACCCGAGAATTTCTGTTCAGAGCTGTCCTCAACATGGAAGCCGAGACGGATACTGGAGACGTGCTTGCGGTTACATATACAGTAGGTAAGCCTCTCGATAAATGGAATTCTCTGACGCTATCAGTTTTCGCAACCAGTCATTGCCAGGTTCAGCAGATATGGGTTGTACGTAACCTGAATGATTTAGTAGCTGCAGAGCAACTGTGGTTCGGGAATTCCCGCACATTAACTTGTCGTGCGGACAATGCTGAAGTTTTTATTGAACTGTTCCATTTTCAAACGATCAGTGATTCGATTGTAAGTTATGTCAGGAAAGGATATTCCGGCGATCTCAACTTTATCTACGTGGCAACTTTGACAGTCACAACAAAGAGCACAGTACGTTTGGAATGTAAAGTTCCTCGGTTAGGAAAACCAGTCAGAACACGCACACCTCCAGAAGGGACCAGAGTTGTACACGTACAGTCGTTAAACATAGGTGTCTATCCGCAAGGCTGTCCTGATGGAAAATACGGTTTACTCTGCAACAAAAGCTGCATCTGTAAGAACGGCGCCCGCTGCCATGGGTTTAATGGAGCATGTAAATGTCAACACGGCTGGAAAGGTGTTGCCTGTGACATTCCTAAGCCTGACATCGCCGCAACTACTACACCTGGCGATTCAAGGGCTATCTACATTTCCACCAACGTGACGGTTCACTGCCGTGTGTACCACATTGTTGTCGAAACTTTGTCGTTCCGGTTTCCAAATGCATCTGAGCTTATGGGGAAAGGTGTAAATCAATTAGACATCAAGGTTTTTAACGCAATGTTACACGACGAAGGTCACTATAAGTGTCAGGCCAGAGACAGAGAAGGAAAGGTATACAGGGCAACAATTGTGTTGATTGTCAACTGTCCACCAAAAAGAAAAGGCAAACTCTGTGATGAAGTGTGTGATTGCCTACATGGTGCCAGCTGTGACCGGTGGGCTGGTTGTGTGTGTCCGCCGGGATGGACGGGAACCAGGTGTCAAACAAAATGTCAGGAGGGCACGTACGGTGAAGGCTGTGCAAAGACCTGTGGCTGCCAAAATGGGGCGAGCTGTAGCCCTGACGACGGCAGGTGTAACTGCACGGCCGGCTGGTACGGATCTGACTGTGATGGACCCTGTCCCGAAAGCAGGTACGGTTGGCGGTGCGGACAGGTTTGCAGCTGTGAGAACAACGCCACCTGTCACCACGTGGATGGCAGCTGTGCGTGTGTGCCACCGCGGGGAGGGAGGAACTGTGACAAACCTTACGTCAGCCAGGCTACACCACTGATCGAAATCCTTGTTTCTTTCGGCATCATACTCCTAATAATTATAACTGTTACAGTTCTGTATAAGAAAGGATTTGCATGTCATATTGTGAAGAACGAAGACCAAGAAGCCGAAGTTTTGCGTGAGCTGAATAAAATGGAGCACGACCTAGCGCAGAGCCTGCAGCCGGGCTGGCTCAGACGTTGGGAGAAAAAGATCCGCCATCTTACTCCCGATGCCCTGATAGGAGAAGGAATGTTTGGGCTCGTCAGAAGGGCACAGCTGCGCACACCTGAGGGAGATCTCGACGTGGCCGCCAAGACAGTTCGCGTGGAGGACTCACAGTCCTACCGAGACTTCTACAGAGAAGCAGCCATACTGGTAGCTGTGGACCAAGAACAAAATGGGGATCGCCTTAGGTCCCACATTGTTCGACTGGTGGGGCTCATCACCAAGTCTGCAGAGAAGTACATTCTTCTGGAATATGCACCGAAAGGTGATTTACTCGGTTGCTTACGAGGAATAAGCAACGTCAATCAAGAAAACCAACCTGAAAACCTTCTTGGATACGCAGTCCACATATCACGAGCTCTTCAAGAACTGGAACGCTTGAGAATCGCCCATCGCGACGTGGCCGCGCGCAATGTCCTGATCACTGCCGATGACGTGGCCAAGTTGGCTGACTTTGGACTGGCCAGAGATGTCTACGCCACTACTCAGTATGTCCGATGCAACCGTCCAGGCGTGGACGAACTCCTTCCGCTGAAGTGGATGGCGCTAGAGTCCATTGAGACCGGCGAGTACACCTGTCAGAGTGACGTCTGGTCCTTCGGCGTGCTGCTGTGGGAGATCGCCACGATGGGGAAAGATCCGTGCTATGATGGCAGGATTCAGCTGGACTTTCTTCAGATGGTCGGAATTCTGAGGCAAGGGATACGGATGGAGAGGCCGCCGGGATGTCCAGAGGACCTGTACCGACTGATGAGGTCGTGTTGGCGCGACGTTCCCGCTACAAGACCGACTCCAGATGGATTAGAAAAGAGGCTGCTGCAACTGCTTCCACACGACGTCATTGAAATGGAGACCGTCGTGTAAATGTTCTGCAAATGTTAAGTCATGGGGTCGGATTCGAATCCCCTGATGCCACCAATGTTGTGCCATTGGGAAAGGCATTTTACAAGACTTTCCCCACTCCACACAAGTGTAAAAATGGGTTATTGGTCTCTGTACGTGTCACTGTTGATATAAGGTATGAAAACTTGAGTACGGTGCGACGTCGTCCTTGTCTACCCAAAAGAAAAATAAACAAAGAAATGTTACATAAAAAGAAATAGATGTTATTCGGTAGATATAACAATAACGATAATATACATATCTAATAGCTTATTTCTAAGCTGTCGTTTTACCTGCACGGACACTTGCTGATATTAAGAAAAATGCAGTCTTGGGAAAGGTTTACGTCTTGGCATATAAATGTATAGCTTTGTCTTTGTCACATGTAATGGGGTGGTTTTATATAGATCAAAGTCATAGGTTTACATATTTATATGTAATTACAGTTAACATCATTTGTTCATTGTAGTTAACACGACTTTGTAATAAAATAATGACACGCATAATCCCCTTTCTTATGAGCGTTGGACAAACGTGTGAGTATTCGGAGAAGAGTGTATAGTCAACAATAAGAATGAGTTTTCTGGCTGCCTTTTCCCCGTTATCATTCTTGCATAATTTGTTAGGGGTACAAAACTTTCCTGTATAATTTTCCAACTCGTTTTTTTTTTATATTCTTAATTGCCTCTCTATTGCTCGATCTTGGTGTCATGATTTCCCTCATGAGACCTTATGTTGACCTGAATGTGAGGATATCTTTCATTAATGAGGAGACATTGACACGTGTAGCAAGACGTCATATCACAGTGAACGTATTTATTCAGAGAAATCTGGTCCTCTTTCAGCCTTTGACCTTGGCTTCAGCTTCTTCAAGTCTGACCTCACGTTACCACTGCCTACCCTGAAGGGTAAAAGCCTGTGCAATGTAGAGAAGAAGAAGAAAATAAGGGATTACATTTGTATAGCATCTACGAAATATAGCATATATGAAGAACGGTGGATATTAAACTTAATGCCTAAACGTTAGTGTGCGAAGGTGTGCTGATTGGGACTAAACGTATTTCGTTGGCCTGTGTATAGAGGTTCATGTTACCGTTAAGCGGAGAGGACTGGCATGTTCCCGGGCGCCAGTTCCACAGGCAGGGGGAGATGGCCTGGAGGACGGTCCCGTCAGGCTGGACGTACTCCTGCACCGTCTCCTCACAGGTGGGGTACACGCACGTCAGGCCGCTTCCACACCTGTACATACGGAGGGAACACACGTCAGGTCGTTAGCACACCTGTACGTACGGAGGGAACAAACGTCAGGCTGCTAGCACACCTGTACGTACGGAGGGAACACACGTCAGGCCGCTTCCACACCTGTACGTACGGAGGGAACACACGTCAGGCCGCTAGCACACCTGTACGTACGGAGGGAGCACACGTCAGACCGGTCACACAACAACAAAAAACAAACAAACAAAAAATCCAAAGAAGCAAATAAAAAAAAGCGAACAACCCACCAAACAACCAACTAATCAACCAACTAATCAACCAACCAACCAACCAACCAACCAACCAACCAACCAACCAACCAACCAACCAACCAACCAACCAACCAACCAACCACTCAACCAACAACAACGAAAAAGGTTAAAGTAAAAGTTCCAACACCCACCCCGGGGCACCGTTGTCACATGACTCCCCCTCCAGACTGGCGCACACCTGACACCCACATATGCTGATGACCAGCTCGCAGTCGGCGGGGGGCTCGGGGCACGGGTTGGTCAGGGACCCGGGGCTCCACAGACAGGCGATGGACAGGGGGGTAGAACGGTGTACCGCCAACACGAGGAGGAGCAGACTCACGAGTGCCATATTGTACGTACTCATGTCGGTCCCAGACCGAGGGTGGGAAAGTTAGTTCCCTGAACAGGTGTCCGTGCCAAGGACCGGCCGTTTGTTTGATATTTGCATAGATTAGAAACATTCTACTGATAGGTGGAGTTTAGTATTCACCAGGTGACAACCAATGCTTCTGTTGCAGTAACAGAAGATGGCGCATGGCGTCCTCGTCATACCTTTCATTCGGGAACTAAGATTGCGTCAGACACGAGGGAATACATTCCAAGGTCAGAGAATTACAGTGCTAGGCTGATGAAGACAACGCACAGATGAAGCTGTCAAATTTAGGAAAAATATTCGTTGATCGCCTCATTAATGGAACTAAGTTACTTGCGGTTGTCTGGCAGCTAGGGTTATCTACAGCTTTCCTCGCCTTGTCTGCAGCTGTCATGTCTGAAGCAAGGAGGTTAAACGTCTTGTCTGACGTAATGTAAGATATGGTGGATCAGTACGGCCAGCGTCTTACCGCAGATGGCGCGAAGAGCATGGGTTATGAGGGAAAATGCCGTTGGTTACTTCGACGTCGTTGTAACCCCGTAATGCTTCGGTCACAATTGCGCCGATGCCCGTCGGGGATGTTGCCCCGGCCGGGCTCTGATGTCCTGGGGGCCACCGGCTGTCGTGGTCACAAGTAAAAGTTTCCTTCACGCTGCCCAACAGGGCTCGCTGGGCGCTCCGCCAGGATTCACTGATACATCTGGCTAACCAAGATATGTGTTAAGTACATGTTTTGAAGCGAATAAGTTACCAGCGAATTCTACAAATACAAATTGCCTTATTTTCTGTAGTAAAAATAAACGTTATGATAGCAATAAGGCCATCAGAAAAGAGAAACAGACCAACATTTTGGGGGTGATAATAGATTAAAAATTTAACTCGAAAGCCCAGTCTCTGCTATAAGTAGAAAAATTGCTAAACCAATTGGTGTTATTGTGAAAATCAAATACATCATCCCACAAAAGATTCTCACAACTATATGCAACAGCCTTATTTACCCATAATTGACCTACCGGGATCAATACTGATGGAGCGGTCTCAATTATCACTGTCATTAGCATGGAAATGCACTATTCATAAAGTTCCAAGTCGAACACTAGACAAGGTCGTTATGAGCTCGCAAGTTAGAGGGCGCTTTAAAGACCAGGCCTATACAATAAAATCACCCAATGAATTCGGCTTACGTAAACTATTAGAGTCAGCCTGCTACAGATTGTCGTGGTGTTCACGTCGGTGCAGGCCTGGCTAAGGCACTGACCAGCACAGGTGTACTCTTAAAGACACTTCTGAAATGTAGAAACAACAGATAAGAAATTGAAGCAAGTTAAAATGGCCACAGAGTAGGGGGAGTTCCTGGGGTAACAGGAAGTGGAGGTTAGAATTGGCATATCTATATCCATTTATCATCCTTAAAGTTATGTGATAACTGGCCGACATTTCAGGTCGTGGGGTTGTTAAAAGAGCCCACTAATTCAGGGGAAGTTGTCCATGGTCTGTCTACTTGTCTTGTTTGTGTTTTCAAAGTTATTTATCTTCCATATGCTAGTAACGTTCACCTAAGAGTGACAGGAAGCGATCAATGGACACATGTAATGATGACAAAATTTTTATTTGCATCATCAACGAACTACAGTTTAACAAGCCAAATGAGACATTCTAAATATTTCACGGATGCATGATATCTTCGAAATATTGCTTCTCTATAGTTTCAACCAATAGGTAACGGAGGGATTTCTCCGTTGTGGTCCTCCCACTCCTGGGCCTGGTAACGTAACGTCACGTGAGGTAACGTAAGGTAACGTGCCCTTAGCGACGTTATCCTCGTACGTTAGGGAGTCCTCCGTTGTCATTCACCCACTCCTGGGTCTGGCACGTCCCCTTGTCGATGGTGCCCGCGTTGCGAAAACACAGCAAGCCTCCCTGGCATCTGCAGTCGTCGACTCGTCCGATCGGAAGGCCGGTGTCACATGGCTGTCCATGGCCTCCGCAACCTATCGGTCAAAGGTCAATATCAGTTCATTGTTGATGTTGGTTTTGAATGAAGTAGTCTATGCAGACAGCATATATTTGCTCATCTTGCAGGTTCTTTGTACAATTTACAGCATGGTCGCACACTTTTTTTGAAGTCGGGCGGAAGTTGATGCACGTGCGGATGTCATCCATATAATCAAGTTAGCGTGCCCAAATAGCTAAAACAAATCAGAACCACGTTGAGAAACAAAAAAACTGCATAAAGAAATGAATTCTTACAAGCTGGTTCGCCGTCTCTGTCGAAGAAGTCGGCATGGCAGCCGCCGCAGTAGTTGGACACACAGGTGGCGTCAGGCGTGGCGGGGCAGGCGGTCACAGTGCAGGGGTCAGCAAAGCAGTAGACCATGGGCTCATCATCAGGGCATCCTGGGGATACGTCATATAGGAAAATAGCATCATTTGATTCGTTATTTCGGCCTGATTTTGAATCAATAGCAGTTAAAGTTACTTTGGGATATACCGGGAAGTTAATTCAATATCAAGTATAATCATTTGTAGTGTGTGACCGTCATTTTTAACATTTCGACCATCATGCAGCATTCTTGAATTAACTTATAACATGAGGTAGTAGATAAAAGATAGATCATACTGTTACCATCACCAAGAAGGTTTTGTCTTCGGTTCTGTCTTGTTTGTTTGTTTATTGTGGAGAGATCCAGACGATATTTTGTATGTGGACCTCCTAACGTCTTATTATGATACTGCAGGAAAAATTTGTCATATTTCGTGTTCTGGTCATGTATGATAATCATCACCTCCGTGAAAATTGAGGTGTGTTTGTGTGTGCGTCGGTCTTTGTTTTTGTGTTTCCGGATATTTGTGGTTAGCACAACGTAAGAATCTCTGGATGAATTGCAATGATATTTGTTACGTGGTTAGGTCTTGGAAAGACAAAGGTCAAGCTCTCCTTCGTATGTAGCAGAACTTCCGGTCTCTTAAAGATCTTTTGTCGTGGACACGCTATGGTTTTTTTTCGGGTTGCAGATAGATTTTGATGTCAGGAAAAAGTGGTGTATGTTTGGGCCCCCTAGCAGCTTTTTTTGGAACAGCAAGGGCGTTTCGTGGAGGTATGAGGACTCCGAACTCTTGAATTTACCTGTTAAATCGCAAAGGTCCGCTAGTATACGGGTGGCAACATTGCAGGGGTCGTCGCTGTTGAACACGTGGTCGGAGCTCCCACCGATGACCTCAAGCTCAGCGTTGTCCACGAGATCTCCAATACTGACAGCGTACAGCTCGATTCCGGCGGCCCTTGCTGCGTCAGCTTCCGCCTAAAAAGATGATACCACACGACATTTGATCAATTTACATAGTTCTTCATTCTTTAATTCAGTCAGCTGTAGGATGGCCGAAGACTGGTGCACTTCTTGGGACACCCCTTAAGAGGTGATGATACTGGTAATCTCAAAACCAGATTTAACCCAAAAAGTCCAAGAAGAAGGTAGGAGGACCAAGTCTTCAACAAGTTTAGCCAAGCTTTTCTCCTGCTTGGATATGATGTATAATTTCATTGCACAACAATTGTACACGGTACAAAGTATGGCATCTGCTGGGTACATAAGTACAGTTTTATAAGGCTACACTACCTAATACAAGAGTATATAGTATGGGATGAGAATGGGCTTTTACAATCTTGGGAGGAATTTCTAGCGTCTAGACATTCTCTGTTATATTCAAGGTCCCTTGTTTTCAACAATTGGCCATTCAAACATGAGGAGGGCTGTGGTGGAAACGGCCGAAAATTATTACTGCTGTGTTGGAACAGATCAACTGTTTACATATTGAGTGGTTCATACCTGCACTGGGCTGGCGCTTTGTCCGTCTGTCAAGACGACCGCCGCTCGAGGGACCCCTATACGGAAATCAGACTAAATAAACAAAAAATGAAAAATAAAACAAGTTAACCAAAACGAATTCAAAGAGCGAAATAGCTCCATTCAAAAGAGTTTTGATACAGTTTTTCTTGTACAATAAAAGTCAATATCAATAAAGGTTCCTTATCATCACCGCACTGTTGTAAGTAACAACCGTTTGAATAGAAATGGTAGCATATGTAGACTCAACATCGCCTTGAACCAGTTAACTTCGACCGATATGTTAAAAGTGGAGAAACAGTCCACAGAGGGGACATTAAACCGTCCGTCCGGTGTTTGTACCCATCACACTTATTGATAAGAGTGGCTGATGACCCCGGTTTAATCTGGCCATACCGCTTGACAGGCATTAATCAATACACACAAAAAAGAAAACAGTGAAAAATGCCCCCCCCCCCACTTCAGTAGAGGATGACAACTTCAACTGTTTTTAAAAGAAAGACAATGATACAAATGATTCCAAATATGCTAGTCGTACCGTGTCCTTCGGGGTGTCCCTGTGGTGTAGTGGTCTGCGCCTTTGCTACTCTGCCACATCTGGTTCAAATGACTTGGACCAGAAGGACTGGGGTTCAAGTCCCACGTAGGGCACCTCTGGACAAGAGGCGCATTGAGTCATACCAAAGACTTGATAAAAATGGTACATACTTCTGAAACAGTATGGAAGTTAAACACACTCCACTGCCAGTGGACTAGCCCCCTGCTGCAGTGATTGCACCACAGTGTGGCCCCAGGGCTATGAAACGGAGATGGGCACCGCCCTATACATCAATAATGGTGTGGGAGGATTTTAACTTTTTAACTAACCGTGTCCTTCATGAAGCGAATAGCCAGCCCGGCTCGGGTTTGGCCTCCCTTCTGCATCAACTGGTTGAAATCGAAGGGGTCACGATCGGTAGCTGGGCTCAAACGAAGGTATGTCCTCGGCACCCAGTGGTATGGAATAACTCCAACCTATGTCACAAGCGACAAGAAAATACTGTAAGCCATTTTCATCTTCGCTAGGAGTGTTATGTTTCTGGGTTATGTTTCTGACCAAATTAAAGCAGGGAGTAGAATGCCCTGACCTGACTTCAACTAGAGGCTATAAAAGGAAGTGCGGTACCACTCTTTGTCATTTCTGATGAAGACTTTTGAATAAAAGGTCGAAACCGGTAATCGTTGTGTCTCAGCCGTCATCCTTCTGACGCCCATTCAACTATGTATCTGGGTGCATGTTTTTGTGTGTAAGTAGCAGGTAAACAGGATGAGAGCACAATATGTAAAAAGTGTTTCAGAGATTGCCAACGGAAGTAAATTATTATCATTATCGGAAGTAGATTATTATCATTATTTTCTATATTAAAAAAAACATCAAATAATACAAATAAATGGACAAAGACAAAGTTAAGGCGGACTCAACTTATATTTTCGCTTATCACTTGTACATTTTGGAAAACAAAATGTTAGACAAGACGCTCAAATGAGTGAGTGAATGAATGCATGTAATTACATAATAAATGCCCAGTTTAAACGTGAATACAAACTCCCCTCCCCTCCCAGAGGAACAAAACAGCAAAAAGGACACATCGTGTTGCTGTGATGTAGTCTTGTGTGGCCAACATAATTTTTACGGATGATTTGGATAGTGGAGGTACATGTAGCACCGATTTCAATGATGACAAAGTATCAGATACTCACCCAGACGTCGTTAAGGTTTGTGAAGCAGTCGAGAAAGTCGACGATGAACCGCTTGACGCGGTCGAACCATGAGGTCGATATGCTGGAGGATTCGTCGACAACGAAGACGATGTCCACGGAGCAGGCTGTAGTTTCGAAACGTGAAATAGATGTTTATTCTATAGATGTGAGATAGATCTGTCTTTAAATTCAGGTGAGAAAATGTTTGGAGCGGATTTACAACAATATACAATCTTTATTGACAAAACAAAAGTACAGCGACTTTCGAAAGGTCTACTATATCTATACATACATACATGCATACATACATACATACATACATACATACATACAAACGAATAGGGGCATACAAATGACTTTAATTACACACAATCATATGGGATAGAGCAACATATCGAAATTCAACGTGTCGTATTCTTATACATTGCTTGTTCTCATGTCCAAATATTCTTTGATGCTTATACCTATATATTTACAGTAAGGGTGAGCACCTCCTAGAATGTAATTATCTTCGCCGAGTACTATAGTACTCGGAGAAGATTATGTTTTCGGTTGAGCCAGCTATTTGGTGGGTCTGTATGTATGTCAAGAAACCTTCAATGAATCTTTATGATTTTTGGTAGGTGTGTAGTGGTTGTACAAAGGAAGGTCAAGGTCGAAAATGGTTCACCTAGCATTTTTCAACAGTACTGCAGCAGACTTTCAAGTTTTGTGTGTTTGTATGTAGGCAAAAGAAGTGACGGAAACGTTGATGGATCTTCATGATTTTTGATAGGTGTGTAGATGTTGTGAAAACGGAGGTCAAGTTCAAAAATGATTCCCCTGGCATTTTCCATCGGTCCTGCAGCGGGCTTTGTGTGGTTGTGTATTTGTATGTGGACAACATAACTCGAGAAGCTGTAGATGGTTCTGTATGATAATTAGTGAATGGGTAGGGTTTACAGAAAGGAAGGTCAAGTTCGATAATGGGCCTTCTAGCGGGTACCTAAGGTACTGCTGCGGAGATTCAAAATTTTGGGGCATATTTTCTGAAACTGCTATGGTCATGATTTTTGTGTGGTAGATAGTTCATGCCACAGGAATTAAGTTGTGTAAGTTTGGGCCCCCTAGCGTCTTGTTTGGAACTGCGGTGGGTGTTTTTGATTTCACCTTCGGACATGAATTACTTGAGAAGGGGTCAACAGAGCTCAGATGGTGCTTAACACAATCAATGACTAATTATGCAAATCAGGAGCTAATCTGCATAATTAGTAAGGATAGTTTGTAAATCTACTACATTCCATAACGGGCATGTGACAGTGCTCCCGAAACAGGTCAACAGAGGACCTTGCCTAAAAGTATAAATAAACAGATGGGGCACATAAATTAACAGATGGGACAGTCTCACTACACTCCAAGCAGATGTGTGGGTCCGGATGGTTTTTATCGTGTTCAGTTTAGGCATTATTGTCCAACACACGGTTGGAGATATAACGGAAAGGGGACAAAATAGAAAGCCTGACAAAAACACCTTAAACATGTGAATAACCAGCCGGACCCACTCCTCTGCTCAGAGAGTACACTGCACCAAAACTGCACCACTGCTAGGTATGGAAAAGTCACATGTACTATGTCTTTCAAAATGTGGATGATATGGAATAAAGATTTATTCTATTCATATATATTGACTACACCATTTCATGATCACTTTCAATATTTTGTCATGACCAGTTATAACATATATCAGCACACTAAACATATATACTAGTCCTGTACCACCAAATGATTTTAACCCTATCTAGACTGGACTCCCCCCCCCCATATCAATCATAACTTCCAAACGGTATGGTGTATGATCAAATTTGCAGGAGGTGATAAGCATGTAAAAATTAATCACTCTCCGTAATAAGCCTTGATTATTTGGCGAAGATAATGTGTTCGTGGAACTCTAGTTTAATCTATCAACAGAACGTACGGAGCGCATTGAATTCACTTGAACAAGCGGAAATAAAGGTGAAAAGCTTTGAACCTTTATCCTCATATCTTGAATAATCGATATCAGCCATTGTGAAAACAGAGAACCCAGTTCAACCCACGCATTAACGTTGGGTAACATAAATTCGCCATTTTTCCGATAATGGTTGACTGAAATCAATCTAGCAGAAAAAAAACATCCCTTTTTTCTATTATTCTGTCAGTATCATGTACTATCTTTGCACTAATCATATATATGGTAGATTTTGTCTCTAGTCGTGCTGACACCATAATATTTCAACTTGAAACTACCGTCCGCCGCACGCACAATGACGGTGTTGTCGGACAGGTGTGAACATTATTTCGGGAGAGAAGATTCGTCTTGAATATCTTGCCGCTAATTACATTTTATACAGCAGCTATTCGTTCCATCCTTGGCTTGAGGAGAGTGCTATGGATATAGACGTGTCCAAGTAAAAAAAAAATACACGAAAAACGGCCGTACCGCACACATCAGGCCTTCGGTAACATCCCGTTTGTTGAGTCGGTAGAACGTCACTCAAAGTCGATCCCCACCGTCATGGCAACGTGTACATTATTCATGAGAAGTTAACTGGATGCCGTAGCAATGGTTGTACTACAATGTCCATGTGTTCCTTGTTGTGTTAGGAGCAAACTTTGAGGAAAATATCGTCCTCAGTCCACTATCACACGCAACATTTAGACAAAAAAGTGTTCCTCACAAACCTTTGTCGTCTGCTTGACGACAGGATTCTGGGTAATATGAGGCGGCGGGAAAATACACGTGCCGTAGGTTGTAGCAACAAAGAGTTTTGATGATTGATCACACTTAGAATCCAGTTGCAGGTTAGCAAAAGAGATTGTAATAAATTGTCTTGTAAATAATTGTGTTTAGCAGGCAGGAGATGTGACATTTGTCTTATAAACCAGCGAACAACCGTGCAGTGTGATTCTCCCACGAAGCCCCCAGGCTCTGTCAATAAGGGACGGAGAGTTTTTGACGTCGCTAACTTCTAATGCATGGTTATCGAAGCTTTTCAGCCAGTGTTCTGAATACGTTAGTCTATCCGGTTTGCATTGCTGGCGTTATAACTGATTTTGCATCTAGCACATATCCCTAAAATACACCGTTTCAAAAAATGGCGAATTTAAGTACCCCGCGAATTTATGTTAACCAACGTTACAGTCAAATATGACATTAATTTCGTCCTCCATTGATTTATTAAAGAAGACGTTAGACCCAACAAGCTTAAGTATAGATCTAGTCAACCGACAACTAGTGCCAGAAATAGCCACCAGTTTTCACATAGCCGTTTTGTCAAACCTCCAAAATCTAGATCTGTACAGTCGTCTACTGCATTCTGATATCTTGAACTCGTAAAACAGCCAGTACTTTTTACATTTCATTTCATTGTCAACATGTAACGTTACATTATTGTGTATCAAGGAATCTTAATGTAACTTGCGATCATTCTTTGGGCAAGAATTTGCAATAAAAAGTATCAATCTAGCACCAGCGATTTATACCGCTCCTAATAAGTAGTGGTGAAAATTCTCCAGGTTTGGTGACCCCTGAACGGGATACTTCCCTAAACTGTGTATCGACATATATCCTGTACTAGGCGCATCAATCTACAGGGGACCGTCTCCAAATTGTATGTTACAATAATGCATGAGTATTCAGATGCACAGGGTCTGCTATCTTCCATTGACAGAAGTGGCGATTCCGGATTGAAATAGACGGGTGATTTGTACATGAAAAGTCCTATTCCCCATGTCCATATATATCATATTTCTGTGACGAAAAAGTCAATGTAGCGAATCTGAAGTGAAATGTTTAGAAATAAACAACGATGTACTCCCCTGGGCCCGGGACCGTCGGCGGGGCCGTCGTCGGGTCGTCCCCGGGCCGGGGTGGGACGGGTGGCGGTCCTCGGTCTTGGCCGACTGTCTCGTGGATGGCGACGACCATCACCAAAGCGGGCAGCAACAGTTTCCACGGCATGTTTGTTGTGCTGGAATCTGTGTAATAATAGATGGATACGTGTGAGTTATTGGCTTGTGTATTTGTCGACCGAACCAGATCCTTCGTCGTTGATTTTGTCTCTTTTAACTCTACTGTAACTATTAAAAACAATAATTATCACAAACGTTTTCTTTTTAAAGCTCATCATTGAAAAGAGACAAACGAAAAGTCAACAGGATTCAGGTCTCCCCTGAAATTTGTGTAACGACTGATCGATACTTGTGCGTTGTAGGTTTGCATGTTATCGACTGGGGCTACATTTGATATCCCTGTAACTTTAAAACAACGTTAACTTTGTAGATAGCGGGCGGACACAAGCGACGCCTCACACAAAGTTTTCATTCAATTTGGTGAAAAAGGGAAACTTGGACGTGTAATGTCCCGTCACATAAGTAATGGTGTCGGCAATCATGAATTGATATCCAAGGAACACAACTTAACTTCTACTGAAGATGGATTCCAAAACGTCAGAATTTTTGTCTCGAAATATTCAACTGGAAGTGTGGAAAATTGAATGAGTTGCGTACGCCGTAAGATACGTCTATGAAAAAGTTAGAGCAACAATATTCAAGCCCCATATGCTGCCTTTTTAATTCAAGATATCCATCTAAAACGTGGTACCGTGGGTCAGAGGTGGAAAAACACAGCTGCTGACAAAACAGGCGCGCCACATCACTGTTGACTGTCAACTGCACAGGGCAACGTGACGGAGCAAACATCCTGGTGAACTAACTCCCTGGAGCCTCCCTAACAGGCTCTAACTACGGCTGACGCTTTGATACTACCTTTTCTTCAATGAATGAAAGACCTTTATCAATTGCACGCTTATGCTCTGATGAGCTAAGTACAGGTCATGATGACAAGCAGAAGTATAGTTACAGTGATAACAAAAACGTGATATCTAACAACATCTAAAGACTAATTGAAATCGCTATGTACAGGCTCAATTTCGAGCATACAGGGTTTATGAAATATGGCTTGTCTAGTTTCACGAGGAATACGAATTTTTCTGAGCTATCTAAATAACTAGGAAACTTTTCTTTAATGATCATATGCCTGATTTGCTGCAACACTCAAGAACAGCACTTCCTCTTTTCAATGCAAAAATAATGTGTTTTCCCACCTCCTTCTCTTAGCCAACATCAACAAATCACGGTATCAATCAGAGAACGCCTAGAATAGTTAGCCGAAGTCGGGGACTGCTATGTAGGCTATGAGCTGCCCGCGTTTGTTGGTATGACGTAGCCTGGTGATAGGTACAGATAAGGGAAGAGACCGATGACGTGGACCAATGGGAAGAGTCCTGGCGTTCGGCTCATAACGAGTTCCCGTCGTCAGTCGTCTGAATACGGACTGGTGAGAAGACCGTGAGTTGTACTGGAAGTGACACGACACGACAGAGTGAGGTTTGGACAAAATTCGGTATCGACTGAACAGTGTTCCACCGGATTTGTTTAGCTTCGTCGGACGGTAAGAAATGTTTTCACCCTCAGTAACCCGTAGGTACATTGAAGCTGTCTTACTTTCTATTTTCCATCTTCAGTAGAAGTTAAGTTGTGTTCCTTGGATATCAATTCATGATTGCCGACACCATTACTTATGTGACGGGACATTACACGTCCAAGTTTCTTAGACATTATTACACCGTTACTTCGGCGACGGGACATTACATTTTAGAGTTCCCCTTTTTCACCAATGAAGAACGTTGTGTGAGATGTCGTATGTGTCCACCTACTATCTGCAAGCGATGTTTTGAAGTTACGAGAAATATTAGATCCGGTAGCCGGCCTTCTTTTAATACATCGATCCGTTTTACTCAGCCTGATTTAGGGCAGACCTGAATGCTGGTAGGTTTGTTTATTTGCTTTTTAAAAACGTTATTTTGACAAGTAAAACTGAACTACATCATATTGTAATCATACAGATATACATTGTACAATGACAAGTACATATATTGCAGTACTTAATAGTGCAGGCAAATCAGCTATTGGGATATCTGTTTCGGTTGACAATGAACAAACCAACGTGAGTTCGTGGACCTCAAACCTCCGATCGAATTGACCAAGCACTCAACGACTTTCATCGACAACAAACGAATCTTTTTAAGCTTTGTGTGTTTTGTTGTCTTTTTGGTCATACTTGTACGTTTTGAATGATATTCCCATCATAAAGTCAAGGGTACCACAAGTCTAGTTTAGGGCGCAGCGACGCCGCCAGCGTGCCGCGGGTCCAGTGAGAGTGGGGCTTTAGTACCTTTCTCTCTCCCAGCAGGAACATGGCGGACGCCTGGTGGAAGTGGATGGAGTGCGCACCGACGCGCAGGTGCTTGGGTCTAGTACTCGTAATGAGTGTTGCAACCTTGCTACTGTTCAGCATTAAGGTACATTGCATTCTTAAAGGCCCACTATGTAACATTTTGGCGCAAAAATTGAAAATATTCTTGTGAACAAATCCTAATACATATGACATGGACAACCACTTTTCAGCATATTTGCATCATTAATTCGTGACATTGATTTCTGGCATGTATGGTGTTTTTTAACTGTACAAAAACAAGCTGCAAAAGTCTGTGACACCACCTCAACCTAGAGCCTAATGTTTGTAAACAACAACTTCCTGCACACTGGCAGCACCCCGGGTAGGCTAATTACTTAAATGTGCGGTATAATACTTATGTTACCTATAGTTATACCTAGACTCAGACTCATTCTATAAGCCTTTTATATATATCTTCGTTTGTTATGCTGATCAATAATGTATATCTTATATATTTCTTATTTAGGGCTTTCCACAACCCCATTTGTTATGCTAATATTTTTTTGTTTATGAATAGATAATAATAATGAAAAATAAAATGAAAAAAGGTACATTGTTAACATCCGAATTATGGAGAAGAAATCGGTCGATGGAACCAGAAACATTTCAAAAAGATTTCTGCTTCTTACTATTCTTGTGATCAATGTCACTTCTTCTGTTTTCTTTATTTGTTGTCTTAATCTATTTGTTATAGGAAAGACCCTGGGTCAGCCAACAAATCATGAAATCGCAGTGGTTTACGGCAGGGTCTTCTAATGACGTGCCTTCGTTTTTTAATCGGTGGAATAATTCAGCTGTAACTGAGAGACCGGAGTTAAAAACGACCGAGCCGTTTACTGCTAAAGTGTATACGCAACAACTGAAGTTTTCCTTGGATTCTGAGCCTGGCAAACAGTTCTCTGTAGGAGACATGTTACATGTTGTCAGGAGTAATTCAGAAGTAACTGAGAGACCGGAGTTAAAAACGACCGAGCCGTTTACTGCTAAAGTGTATACGCAACAACTGAAGTTTTCCTTGGATTCTGAGCCTGGCAAACAGTTCTTTGTAGGAGACATGTTACACCTCGTCATCTCTGCCAAAGATGACCAGAATAGGACAGTAACAAACATCGGGGATTTCTTTCGAGCCTCAATTCTTACTATAGAGGATGGGGGGAAGCAAACGGGAAGGAAGAAAGAGATTGGTGGCTCTGGTGCCGTGGGCATCATCACGGATCACCAGAACGGGACGTACACGGCGACGTTCCGACTGTTGTGGGAGGGGGAGGTTACCATCAGAATCCAACTGGTCCACCCACGACAGGCCATTGATGCCATAGAAAGAAATATCCGCAGATATCCTATTGACCTAGTCGCGTTCCAAAAGCGCTATGTAGTAGGACATGACACGATCGACACGCAGTGTAACGTAGACTCGGTCATCTTCAAGAACACTAGTGCACTTTGTAACTACTCCGATCCGCATGCAGGCGTCTGGTGGTATTGCGAGAAAGCCGCCAGCATTTCGTGCAATACATCAGGTTACCATGGTATACTTCGGTACAAAGAGGTGAATGACGTGGACAGAGAACTGTTCACAAGGTAATCTTAAAGGAGTCCTAAACTCAAGAAGGCGGTTTTATTTTCCACTAGATCATGTATCAATGAATACATAATCAGCCGACTTTTTACAGAATTTTGCTTATGGTGAATTATACAAGGTGTTTTTTTTTAACACTGTGACGCTCACTAAACCCTTGCAGACCCTACCATGTATTCCCTATGTGTAAACATACATCTTTAATAAGTATTTTTGGCATATATGAGGGGGGTTAAGCACAATAAGAAGGCCAATTGTTAATAAGATATAAAAGACCACAAAGGAAGACGAGTTTTTCTTAACTACCCTGAAATTCTTTTTGTAATCTAACTATTGTCAGGCCTTGTCAGGCACATTGTAATAAGCCATAGGCCGAGGTTGTTTAATTAAATTAATCAGAAAATAGAGGGTCATCTGGGGAAATTGGTAGAATACTGTGTTTTTTGATGCGCATTGGATTAGTGGGTACTTTATCGTATATTGTAAAAAGTATTCATTTTTCTTCCTAAAATTATCATCTATTGGAAAATAACTCCCCCCTCTGGACTTTAGGACTCCTTTAACGCGGATGGGGATGATGGCATCATGGAAAAAGTTCGTATCGTAAACTTTCATCGTAACCTACGTCACATGTGTGATGGTTTCGAATACGAAGGAAACCTTTATGCTAATGTAACAGTGCTAATTTTCACACAGGCGTTATCCTGACGTTTTGGGGTTTGATTTCTGTTACAGTGGCAACGGTGCACTGAAAATGTCGATTTCTGGATCTCCATCTAAAGTAACCGTTGGAAGAGGTAAGTCACATACTTTCCACTCATCATTGACCATAGAGAATACCAGAAAGTTTTCTCTAGAACAAAATGTTGAAGTCGTTGAATCATAAAGCATTCTACGACGAAATGAGTAACGTATGCATGTATCTGTAATACAGATGGGCTCTATAAAGAGAGAAGGTGGCCTTCATTCTGTCATGCCAGGCCCACCGTTTACGGTAAGCAACGGCCCCGACGTTCCGGCCAGAGATCCGTGCTGCTCGTCGCGTCAGCGCTGGTCAGCCAATAAGATAATCCCCTCCTGTTGTTGGAGCGAAAGCTATCAGCCAATCATGTCGCCGTCTGCTGCCAACTGGCCATGTGATTGGCTGGTAATCTTCCCACAAACAACAAGATGTGGAGTATCGGATTGGCTGACGTCTGGTCAGCGCCAACTCATCAAGAAGCTCAGGTCGTAAGCTTGTACACCAGTAGCGTTGCTTCACGTATTCAAACTGCGGGCCTGGCATGTACCGTAGAATGGTCGTCTGACGTTGGACAAAAGAAGTTATTGACAGCGACAACTTTATGAAGTGAATTGTGTTTTGAATAACTAATTATTTGATGCTTTATTTGTATTAATACAAAATATGAAAATCGTTAAAAACGATGGATTCTGGACATCATGGTGTTCTTCTTAAAACACAGGGCAAGATCCATTGGTCAATCGCCGACGGTGTGTCCGGGGACTGGCCACTCCACAGATATCCGGGTTTTACCGGAACGGCGTGTGGAACTCTCTGGTCTGCAAGAACAGACATTTCTCCAGCCAACTCGGCTGGCAGCAATGCCTGCAGGGGAAAACTTTGCACTTCATGGGCGACTCTACCATACGGCAGTGGTGGGAGCACTTGGTCAGAATCTTGAAGATGACCGAAACACATATTCCCGAGGCCATACACAGTACTGGGCCATTGCTCGCCCAAGATGCTGTTCACAACATAACGGTAAACTTTCGGATCCATGGACCGCCTCTTCGTGCTCAGCTCACTCGCACATTTCACATCAAGTACGTGGCCAACGCCATTGATGAAATCGAAGGAGGACCGAGCGATGTGGTCGGCATCACCATGTGGGCACATTTTACATCGTACCCCGTGGAGGTCTACAAACAGAGGATGGAAGCCGTCCGTGCCGCAATAGAACGTTTACTTCACAGGAGTCCTGAAACTCTTGTCGTCATCAAGTCGGCAAACACGCGCATGGGCAATGCGCTGATCTCCGGGGACTGGCTGGCGTACAAGCTGGACTTGATGATGAGAGAGATGTTCCGTGGAATGGACGTTGTTCTCGTGGACGCCTGGGAAATGACAAATGCACAACACTGGCACGGGGACGCCATCCACCCGGCCGAAGACATCGTCGTACAGGAGCTAGAGTTTCTCTGCTCTTTTACTTGTCCCTTGTGAACCTGGAAAACGCCGTTCTCGCAACACCAAATGCAACCTTCTAGCTTGAAAAGTCTGAGTACTATTTAGATGTATAAAACCAACCAACAACCCAAACAATCAACCAACCAACCAACCAACTAACCAGTTCACCAACCAGTTAACCAACCAATTAGCCAGTTTACCAACCAACCAACCAAACAATCGACCAACCAATCAACCAACCAGCCAACCAATCAACCAATCAACCAATCAAGCAAACAAACAAACAAACAATCAGAAAACAAACCAGCCAACCTACCGACCAACATCCCCTGCCAAAAACAGACACTGTTTTTCGACACGTTCGTATATCTAGCTCTGGCGTTCAGCCATTGAATGCAGGATTATGACAATTATGGTGTCACTGTTAATGGTAATTAATAAGATTTCCATTGATCAACAACAATATGATGATTGATGATGATTTTGTTCAGTAAGAAGCTCGCGGATTATGTTACATAATCCGAATTCCGTTCTTAGTACAAAAGTGTTTCAACATACAATATTGATACAATTCCAAAACGTCGAGACATTATCACGTATGACATTACGTGAAGAGAATGAGAACAATATAATACATATGACATATAATACAATAAGAACAGTGCTGATGGTACTACTGATTGAGTGCATTGTTATAGAGCAGAATAGCAGTGTGCAGAAAGGAGTTGCTCAGCCTCTTAGTGCGGGCTTTCGGAACGCTTATTGAGCTACACTATACAATCGATATAGTAGAAATAGCGATTATTTAAGTTTCAGAATTTTTTTTGGTTTTCAGTGTATATGAACTAACCACAAAGCTGTTAGAAATGAAGAGATGTTGATTTTGTAGTTATATTCAACAGGGTGTTTCATTGGAATGCGACTAATTATTGCGGCAACTATGCGAATTGTCGCCCATGCTCCCTTGTGGTCACACTGAAGTGCGAGGTAAAATGTGTGACCTGTACAACCATGACTGCTCCCGGAATGTCACATTCTCAGTTTCGCCTCAAATCAGATAGAAAATCTCAATGTTGCCATTTACATTTAAAAAATTCGCAGATCACTCAGGTAAGCCAAGCTGACTTACTGGGGTTTACTGTTGACCAGCACCTCTCCTGGGCCCAGCATGGACACAAGACCACAACAAAAATGGCTAGAAGTATAGCATCACTAAGGAAATATAAAAACTACTTTCCAGGTGATTTACTGAAAACCGTTGCACAATCTCTTGTTCTATCATATTTGGATTATTGTTCCACTGTCCTCTCGTCTATAACTCAGACACAATTAGACAAACTACAGACTATGCAGAATCGTGCAGCCAGACTTGCAACTAATTCAATAATGTTCTCCTCTTCCGACGACTTACATACCAGGCTCAACTGGCAAACTGTCAAAGAGAGAATGTACACAACTACTCTAAGTGCTTTTCACAAACTAGTTACAGTTAAACAACCAGAGGGCTTATACGATAGAGTACGTGGCAGAAATATTTCGCACAATCACAACACCAGACTGTCCAATAAAGGAGGTTTCACACTACCCAGACCACGGACCAAAGCGCTGTCAAGAACGTTTCTCTACAGGTGCACAAAAACCTATAACACACTGCCAAACACACTGATCTCTACCAACAATGTAGACTTCAAGAACAGAATAAGAGACTGGGTTAAAGCAAAGGACAAAGCTTCACCTCTCAGTCTATGGTGGTAGTAAATTCTTCTGATCAGAATTCCGGTCCTTTTGTAAATACATGTATATTTAATCTGTCAAGGTTGATTTAGTTGGAATTATTATTAATCAGTTTATTATGTTTATAATTTATGGTAATCATTATGTTTGAGTTTCCTCATTTGTATTTACATTATGCTCAGTTTACGTTACCTATATTTTATGATTACTTTGAGTTTCCTCATTTGTATTTATGTTATGCTTCAGTATTTGTGTTTACATATATTATGCTCAGTTTATTTGAGTTACCTATATTCGTAATTCATGACTACGTCTGGTTTTTCGTCCACTACATCCAGCTTATGTTTTCACTTATGTTGACCTCTGACCTCCCTCGTTCATCTCTCGTTTACTTTTGATTTCACAACATTTGTTTTGTCGAATTCTTAGTTAACCAATTGTATAGTTTTCGTTTCATTTTATTTATTTGTATTGGGACTCCAGGAAGAATAGTGCATATTGTATATCACTAATGGAGATCTAAATAAAACAAACAAACAAACAAACACTGATGAACCCGGAAGTAGGCAACAGCACATCGATAATCCAGATGCGCCTAGCGGAAGGGGACAGTTTGCAGGCAGTCTCTTTTATAGTTTTATCGGTGCCATATATAACGCACGGTAGGTGTAGAGCCAAATCCATGAGCTGCCAAATACGTGTGAAGTCAGCTACTGCACCTGACCACGACACTTTTGGGGGGATTCCAGTATACGTGGGAGGAGCACCTGTGTGGGGCAGGGCAAGATTTACAGGTAGGATTAGGGTTAAGATTAGGGCTAGGGTGTATTTTATAGTGCTACATTGATATATCTATAATGAATAATAAGAGTAAGAAACCTTAAAAAAAACAAAAACTTGCGGTGGAGTCTTTACGTTATTTTGCAGTCTTCTATAAAAGAGCAGGTTTGACTTTTTCATCCGTTTTCTCCCTCTTCCATCTCTCTAGATCACTGTAGCTCTCTACTTTAAATGTTGGAGGAATGGTTTATTTCAATGATTTTAGCATGGTTTGTATACCTTGGTGAGTGCGGGATGTATCACACACACACACACACACACACACGCACACACACACACACACACACACACACATACACACACATACATACATACACACACAGACTGACACACACACACTCACAGACACACACGCACACACGCACACACACACTGACACACACACACACACCGACACACACACACACACACACACACTCATACAAAACCACACACACAGACACACAAATACACACAAATTCAAGCACACCCACACGCACCCAGACAGAGGTGTTTGGTACTTCAAAGATTTTTTCCTTCTTGTTTAGAACTATCCTGAGTTTGTAACTCTTAGGTATAAGTGTCTTTTATTCTGAAGTCCATCTTGTAGAGACTACTGTAGTTGACAAGGAGCATCTTTTATTTTAATTTTTGAGAAAAAACATACTTTAGAAAAACAACGCTCGAGAAGATACAAACGTGTTATTGCAAGATCTCTTTTCAACGAATTTTCTTACAGCTTTACCAAAAAAATTCTATTTTGGGCCCCTGTACCACAGTAAGAAAATTTATGAAAAGTGAACGTAGTAAAGAGTATTGGGATCTAACCTATACATTGGAGCGGAAGCTGTAGGGGGATATCTAATTTTGTCAACGTTGGGAGTTTAGAATACACAGTGTCAATATCACAACAGTGGAATCTTAAAATAAAGACATCTCGTCACTCAACTCTGATAAAGGCTAGTAGAAATATCTGTTACCAGCATGTAACTAAAGCGGATATATCACTGGACTGCGATTAACTGTGCCAAATTGGGAAAGGGAAAGACATTCGCAACGTTGCGCAAACCGATACCGGTGTCAATGTGTCGACTGCCTTTTTTTAAAATTTCAGAACACTCGCATTAACAAAATGGCGCAAATGGGCGCAATCATTGCAAGCCTCTTTTTAGTGAATTTTGATAATTGCGAATTTTTTAAATGTAAATGGCAACATTGAGATTTTCTATCTGATTTGAGGCGAAACTGAGAATGTGACATTCCGGGAGCAGTCATGGTTGTACAGGTCACACATTTTACCTCGCACTTCAGTGTGACCACAAGGGAGCATGGGCGACAATTCGCATAGTTGCCGCAATAATTAGTCGCATTCCAATGAAACACCCTGTTAAATATAACTACAAAATCAACATCTCTTCATTTCTAACAGCTTTGTGGTTAGTTCATATACACTGAAAACCAAAAAAATTCTGAAACTTAAATAATCACTATTTCTACTATATCGATTGTATAGTGTAGCTCAATAAGCGTTCCGAAAGCCCGCACTAAGAGGCTGAGCAACTCCTTTCTGCACACTGCTATTCGGCTCTATAACAATGCACTCAATCAGTAGTACCATCAGCACTGTTCTTATTGTATTATATGTCATATGTATTATATTGTTCTCATTCTCTTCACGTAATGTCATACGTGATAATGTCTCGACGTTTTGGAATTCTATCAATATTGTATTCGGATTATGTAACATAATCCGCGAGCTTCTTACTGAATAAAATAATCATCAATCATCATATTGTTGTTGATCAATGGAAATCTTATTAATTACCATTCACAGTGACACCATAAGTGTAATAATCCTGCATTCAGTGGCTGAACGCCAGAGCTAGATATACGAACGTGTCGCAAAACAGTGTCTGTTTTTGGCAGGGGATGTTGTTCGGTTGGTTGGCTGTTTTTTTTGTGTGTGTGAATGTTGGTTGGTTGGTGAACTGGCTAGCTGGTTGGTTGGTTGATTGATTGATTGATTGATTGATTGATTGGGTTGTTGGTTAGTTGGATGGTTTCATACATCTTAATAGTACTCAGACTTTTCGAGCTGGAAGGTTGCATTTGGTGTTGCGAGAACGGCGTTTTCCAGGTTCACAAGGGACAAATAAAAGAGCAGAGAAACTCTAGCTCCTGTACGACGATGTCTTCGGCCGGGTGGATGGCGTCCCCGTGCCAGTGTTGTGCATTTGTCATTTCCCAGGCGTCCACGAGAACAACGTCTATTCCACGGAACATCTCTCTCATCATCAAGTCCAGCTTGTACGCGAGCCAGTACCCGGAGATCAGCGAATTGCCCATGCGCGTGTTTGCCGACTTGATGACCACGAGAGTTTCAGGACTCCTGTGAAGTAAACGTTCTATGGCGGCACGGACAGCTTCCATCCTCTGTTTGTAGACCTCCACGGGGTACGAGGTAAAATGTGCCCAAATGGTGAGGCCGACCACATCGCTCGGTCCTCCTTCGATTTCATCAATGGCGTTGACCACGTACTTGATGTGAAATGTGCGAGTCCATTCAGCACGAAGAGGTGGTCCATGGATCCGAAAGTTTACCGTTATGTTGTGAACAGGATCTTGGGCGAGCAATGGCCCAGTACTGTGCTTGGCTTCAGGAATATGTGTTTCGGTCATCTTCAAGATTCTGACCAAGTGTTCCCACCACTGCCGTATGGTAGAGTCGCCCATGAAGTGCATAGTTTTCCCCTTCAGGCACTGCTGCCAGCCGGCTTGGCTGGAGAAATGTCTGTTCTTGCAGACCAAAGAGTTCCACACGCCGTTCCGGTAAAACCCGGATATCTGTTGAGTGGCCAGTCCCCGGACGCACCGTCGGCGATTGACCAATGGATCTCGCCCTGTGTTTAAAGAAGAAGAAGGCAATGATGTCCGGAATCCATCGTTTTTAAACGATTTTCATCTTTTGTATTAATACAAATAAGGCATCAAATAATCAGTTATTCAAAACACAATTCACTTCATAAAGTTATTGTTGTCAATAACTTCTTTTGTCCAACGTCAGACAACCATTCTACGTGCCAGGCCCGCAGCTTGAATACGCCAAGCAACGCTACTGGTGTACAGGCTTACGACCTGTGCTTCTTGATGAGTTGGCGCTGACCAGCCGTCAGCCAATCCGATACTCCACATCTTGTTGTTTGTGGGAAGATTACCAGCCAATCACATGGCCAATTGGGAGCAGACGGCGACATGATTGGCTGATAGCTTTCGCTCCAACAACAGGAGGGGATTATCTTATTGGCTGACCAGCGCTGACGTGGCGAGCAGCACGGATCTCTGGCCGGAACGCCGGGGCCGTTGCTTACCGTAAACGGTGGGCCTGGCATGGCAGAATGAAGGCCACCTTCTCTCCTTTTAGAGCCCATCTGTATTACTGATACATGCATACACCACTCTTTTCTTCGTAGAGTGCTTTATGATTCAACGACTTCAACATTTTGTTCCAGAGAAAACTTTCTGGTATTCCCCTTGGTCAACGATGAATGGAAAGAATGTGACTTACCTCTTCCAACGCTTATTTTAGATGGAGATCCAGAAATTGACATTTTCAGTGCACCGTTGCCACTGTAACAGAAATCAAACCCCAAAACGTCAGGATAACGCCTGTGTGAAAATTAGCACTGTTACATTAGCATAAAGGTTTCCTTCGTATTCGAAACCATCACACATGTGACGTAGGTTGCTATGAAAGTTTACGATACGAACTTTTTCCATGATGCCATCATTCCCATTTATGTAAAATAGGTGAAGGAGTCCTCTAATGAGATGAACCATGATGCATTTTCAAGCAGCAATGAGACTTTGTCTACGGCTCGCGTTTATGGCCAAGTACCCCAAGACATCCCTGCTTTTCTCAATGAATGTACTGTGTTTTATATCGTGCTGACGTTTCACGAGTTAGATACAAGGTACCAACATTGCGCGTTAAAGGAATCCTAAAGTCCAGAGGGGGGAGTTATTTTCCAATAGATGATAATTTTAGGAAAAAAAATGAATACTTTTTACAATATACGATAAAGTACCCACTAATCCAATGCGCATCAAAAAACATTCAGTATTCTACCGAATTCCTCAGATGACCCTCTATTTTCTGATTAATTCAATTAAACAATCTCAGCCTATGGCTTATTACAATGTGCCTGACAAGGCCTGACAATAGTTAGATTACAAAAAGAATTTCAGGGTAGTTAAGAAAAACTCGTCTTCCTTTGTGGTCTTTTATACCTTATTAACAATTGGCCTTCTTATTGTGCTTAACTCCCCCTCATATATGCCAAAAATACTTATTAAAGATGTATGTTTACACATAGGGAATACATGGTAGGGTCTGCAAGGGTTTAGTGAGCGTCATAGTGTTTAAAAAAACACACCTTGCATAATTCACCATAAGCAAAATTCTGTAAAAAGTCGGCTGATTATGTATTCATTGATACATAATCTAGTGGAAAATAACACCCCCTTGTGGAGTTTAGGACTCCTTTAAGATTACCTTGTGAACAGTTCTCTGTCCATGTCATTCACCTCTTTGTACCGAAGTATGCTATGGTAACCTGATGTATTGCACGAAATGCTGGCGGCTTTCTCGCAATACCACCAGACGCCTGCATGCGGATCGGAGTAGTTACAAACTGCACTAGTGTTCTTGAAGATGACCGGGTCTACGTTGCACTGCGTGTCGACCGTGCCATGTCCTACTACATAGCGCTTTTGGAACGCGACTAGGTCAATAGGATATCTGCGGATATTTCTTTCTATGAAATCAATGGCCTGTCGTGGGTGGACCAGTTGGATTCTGATGGTAACCTCCCCCTCCCACAACAGTCGGAACGTCGCCGTGTACGTGCCGTTCTGGTGATCCGTGATGATGCCCACGGCACCAGAGCCACCAATCTCTTTCTTCCTTCCCGTTTGTTCCCCCCCCTCTTCCTCCCTAGTAAGAATGGACGCTCGAAAGAAATCCCCGATGTTTGTTACTGTCCTATTCCGGTCATCTTTGGCAGAGATGACGACATGTAACATGTCTCCTACAAAGAATTGTCTGCCAGGCTCAGAATCCAAGGAAAACGTCAGTTGTTTCTTATACACTGTAGCATTGAACGACTCGGTCGTTTTTATCTCCGGTCTCTCAGTTACTTCTGAATTACTCCTGACAACATGTAACATGTCTCCTACAGAGAATTGTCTGCCAGGCTCAGAATCCAAGGAAAACTTCAGTGTCGTTTTTAACTCCGGTCCCTCAGTTACAGCTGAATTATTCCACCGATTAAAAAACGAAGGCACGTCATTAGAAGACCCTGCCGTAAACCACTGCGATTTCATGATTTGTTGGCTAACCCAGGGTCTTTCCTATAACAAATAGATTAAGACAACAAATAAAGAAAACAGAAGAAGTGACATTGATCACAAGAATAGTAAGAAGCAGAAATCTTTTTGAAATGTTTCTGGTTCCATTGACCGATTTCTTCTCCATAAGTCGGATGTTAACAATGTACCTTTTTTTTCATTATTATTATCTATTCATAAACAAAAAAATATTAGCATAACAAATGGGGTTGTGGAAAGCCCTAAATAAGAAATATATAAGATATACATTATTGATCAGCATAACAAACGAAGATATATATAAAAGGCTTATAGAATGAGTCTGAGTCTAGGTATAACTATAGGTAACATAAGTATTATACCGCACATTTAAGTAATTAGCCTACCCGGGGTGCTGCCAGTGTGCAGGAAGTTGTTGTTTACAAACATTAGGCTCTAGGTTGAGGTGGTGTCACAGACTTTTGCAGCTTATTTTTGTACAGTTAGAAAACACCATACATGCCAGAAATCAGTGTCACGAATTAATGATGCAAATATGCTGAAAAGTGGTTGTCCATGTCATTTGTATTAGGATTTGTTCACAAGAATATTTTCAATTTTTGCGCCAAAATGTTACATAGTGGGCCTTTAAGGATGCAATGTACCTTAATGCTGAACAGTAGCAAGGTTGCAACACTCATTACGAGTACTAGACCCAAGCACCTGCGCGTCGGTGCGCACTCCATCCACTTCCACCAAGCGTCCGCCATGTTCCTGCTGGGAGAGAGAAAGTACTAAAGCCCCCCTCTCACTGGACCCGCGGCACGCTGGCGGCGTCGCTGCACCCTAAACTGGATTTGTGTTACCCTTGACATTATAATAGGAATATCACTCAAAACGTACAAGTGATAAGTATGACCAAAAACACAACAAAACACACAAAGCTTAAAAAGATTCGTTTGTTGTCGATGAAAGTCGTTGAGTGCTTGGTCAATTCGATCGGAGGTTTGAGGTCCACGAACTCACGTTGGCTTGTTCATTGTCAACCGAAACAGATATCTCAATAGCTGATTTGCCTGTACTATTAAGTACTGCAATATATATACTTGTCATTGTACAATGTATATCTGTATGATTACAATATGATGTAGTTCAGTTTTACTTGTCAAAATAACGTTTTTAAAAAGCAAATAAACAAACCTACCAGCATTCAGGTCTGCCCTAAATCAGGCTGAGTAAAACGGATCGATGTATTAAAAGAAGGCCGGCTACCGGATCTAATATTTCTCGTAACTTCAAAACATCGCTTGCAGATAGTAGGTGGACACATACGACATCTCACACAACGTTCTTCATTGGTGAAAAAGGGGAACTCTAAAATGTAATGTCCCGTCGCCGAAGTTACGGTGTAATAATGTCTAAGAAACGTAATTTAGCTCTTCCTTAAAAACATGGAGTGTATTTAGGGAACTTCAGTGTCCGGGTTAGGCCTTGGAAAAATGTCCTGTTCCGGTTACGCGACAGACCCTGCCAAAACCCTACCGACCCTGGCCTGGTCTAACGCTTGCAATAAAAAATGGAAAATAGATGAAAGTCAAAACAGTCTTCCCGTATTTTACACTCTAAGAATAGGCTTTGAAAGGTTGACGTAAGAATGTGTAGTAAATATTGTTTATAAATATATATACTTCTGATTGTACAATGTATCTGTATGATTACAATATGATGTATTATAGTTTTCCGTTGCTAAATGTTGCTAAAACGTTTTATTTCCTCGGATCACTTCGGCCAAAATATCTAAACTAGAGTTCCACGACCTCATACCTTCGCCAAATGATTTTAATCATTGCGACTGACGTATTAGGAGTGTTTCTCATCAAGTATAAATCATACCAGTTGATTGTCTTAAAATATGACATGTCCAAAGTATGAGCTTAACAAAGTATGAGCTTAACAAAGAAGGTTATGCTAATATTGATCATCAATTATGCAAATGAGGCCCTTATCAGCATAATTTGATTCAACGATGCTCACATTCACATAAATTCCCGATGCCACAAAAAAAGTATTAAATGCATGAAATTTCCGTCATTTACCAGTATGGAATTATAGTAGTTTCCCATTTAAGTATGCAAATTAGGCCCACATTTGCATCTTTTCTATCTTCAACATTCCTCTCTTCCTCAGTTACAATTTGAATAGTCATATCATGGCACAAAGCAGATGTTTAAGGTTGCCTCATTAATTATGCAAATTAGAATCTGATTTGCATAATTATCAGCCAATCATTCTAAGCATCACACAAGCTATCGACATACCAAAAATCATGACCATCCATCAAGGCCATCTTGAGTTACAGTATTTTCTCATTAATTATGTAAATGAGGTCTTCATTTAAATAGTTCATATCAATTAATATTTCTCTCTTCCTCACTTACATATGTCACATGTTTCAGAGTCCAATCATGGAATTTGGCGGATGTATAAACTTTCCTCATTAATTATGCAAATTATATACTGATTTGCATAAAAAGTATCTAATCATGTTCATCATCACTCAAGCTATCTACTTACCAAAAATCATTGCCATCCATCAAGCCCTTCTTGAGTTATTCCCTTTCAAAGTCAGATGCAAAACCTGCTCCTGCAGTACCATAACAAGCCGCTAGGGGACCCAAAATCTAATCATTTCCTAGTCTCATCAAGACCTACCCACCTACCAAATATCAAGACAATCCATCCAAGCCTTCTCGAGTTATGCTGTACATTACATACATACACACATACATACATACATACAAACGCTACCCTCTGCATAACCTTCTCGGCGAAGGTAATAAAGACAAAGAATAAGAGACCAACTGACCCAGCCTTTTTCGGGACCGTAACCGTAAACATAACTATTTTTTGTTTTTGTTGCTAGGCCTTACTGAGTGTGATGACATTTCCTACCGTCTTGCGAAGCTGGATAAACACCAGTAGAACACTGTCTAGTCGATTCCGCAGTCAGGCCGTGTCGTGTCCAGTACAACTTACCGTCTTCTCAGGCGACTGACGACGGGAACTCAGTCGGGGTGTCCGGCGCAAATCTTGTATGAGCCACGTCACCGTTTTCTTCCCTTATCCGTTGCTATCGTCAGACTACGCCCTATCAACAAACGTGGTTAGCTTATAGCCTCCATAGCAGGCCCCAGATACGGCTGGCGTTTTAATAATGCCTTTTTCTCTAATTCTGTTCTGTTATCTTTCCCTAGATCTGATCGCTGCTGTGTTGTACTGATGTTGGCTAATGCTGTGGTCACATTTCCAAACCGGGCTGTTTGGGGGAACGAAAAATAAAAGTGTATATCACGAAATGTACGCAAAGTATGCTCATGACTGATTTTTACATTTTGTGTCACGGATTTACAGCGTAAACAGCCCGACCGGGTACCGTTTGGACATGTGATACTAGCTTAAGGGGCGGAGGTGTCAAAACCCATCATATTTAAGAGGAATTGCTGCTCGTAAGTGTTGCATGCAAGAAACCAGACCGTAAGCATTAAGATAAACAACAACACATAAACGCCATCCGTAGCCGGGCCTGTTAGGGAGGCTCTATGGAGCTGGTTACACCAGTATCCCGGCTCTGTCCGTGTCACATTGATCCCCCTGTTGACAGTCAACATGTTTATAGTGATGGCTGTTTGGCGCTTATAACGTAGTTTTTTTGGCCGTTTTCTTTCGCGGTACCAACCGCGTTTTTTTTAATGCAATAAAAAGGCTTTGCGTTGGTAACGTTAAAGAACGAGAGTTAAAATTATGGCTTACCAAGATTAACACCTTGGCAAGAAAATAAGGCATCTTCACCTGGATGTCTTGATGAGAGTGTGTTCTTAAAACAACGTGAAGTTGGCCTTTTTTGGGAGCAATGTTATGTTTCGTACACGCTTGTAAACATCGGTGAACCCGGGGTTTGCAACAACAACATCGATAATCCAGATGCGCCTAGTGGAAGGGGACAGTTTGCAGGCAGTCTCTTTTATAGTTTTATCGGTGCCATATATAACACACGGTAGGTGTAGAGCCAAATCCATGAGCTGCCAAATACGTGAGAGGTCAGCTACGGCACCTGAGCACGGTACTTTTGGGGGATTCCAGTATATGTGAGAGGAGCACCTGTGTGGAGTTAGGTCGATGGGGGCAGGGCAAGATTTACAGGTAGGATTAGGGTGAAGATTAGGGCTAGGGTCTCTTTTATAGTGCTACATTGATATATCTATAATGAATATTCGGAGTAGGAAGCCTTAAAAACACCAAAACTTGTATTTACGTCATTTTGCATTCTTCTTCAAAATAGCAAGTATGACTCTATCCTCCATTTTCCCTCTTCCCTCACTTTAGATCTCTGTAGCTCTTTACTTTAAATGTTGGAGAAATGGTTTATTTCAATGATTTTAGTATGGTTTGTATACCCTGGCGAGCGCGGGATGTATCTCTAAAACACACACACACACGCACACACACACACACACACACGCGCACACACACACACACACACACACACACACTCACACACTCACAGACACACACGCACACACACACAGACACACACACACACACACACACACACACACACACACACACACACACACACACTCATACAAAACCACACTCATTCCCCCACTAACACACAGACACACAAATACACACAAATACAAGCACACCCACACGCACCCAGACAGAGGTGTTTGGTACTTCAAAGCTTATATTTTTTCCTTGTTGTTTGGAACTATCCTGAGTTTGTAACTTTTAGGTATAAGTGTCTTTTATTCTGAAGTCCGTTTTGTAGAGACTACCGTAGTTGACATGGAGCATCTTTTCAACGAATTTTCTTACAGTTTTACCAAAAAAATTGTATTTGGGCTCCTGTACCACAGTAAGAAAATTACTGAAAACTGAACGTAGTAAAGAGTATTGGTATCTAACCTGTATATTGGAGCGGAAGCTGTAGGGGGATATCTAATTTTGTCAACGTTGGGAGTTTAGAATACACAGTGTCAATATCACAACAGTGGAATCTTAAAATAAAGACATCTCGTCACTCAACTCTGATAAAGGCTAGTAAAATGTCTGGACTGCGATCGCGACTTATTGTGGCAAACTGAGAAAGGGAAAGACATTTGCAACGTTGCGTAAACCGATACCGGTGCCAATGTGTCGACTGATTTTTTTTTTAAATCTTAGAACACTCGCATTAGCGAAATGGCGCAAATGGGCGCCAATGGCCGCAATCACTACAAGCCTCTTTTCGATGAATTTGGATAATTGCGAATCTTTTAAATGTAGATGCCAACATTGAGATTTTCTATCTGATTTGAGGCGAAACTGAGAATGTGACATTTCGGACGCGGCCATGTTTGTAGGGGTCACACATTTACCCTTGCCTCGCAGGTCAGTGTGACCGGAAGGGAAAAATGGCGACAATTCTCAAAATTGCCGCAATAATTAGTCGCAGTCCAATGAGACACCCAGGTAAATATAACTATAAACTCAACATCTCTTCATTTCTTACAGCTGTGTGCTTAGTTCATATACACTGAAAACAAAAAGTTCAGAAACTTAAATTATCGCTATTTCTACCATATCGATTGCATAGTGTTGTTTGATCAATGGAAATGTTATTAATTACCATTAACAGTGACACCATAATTGTCATAATCCTGCATTCAATGGCTGAACGCCAGAGCTAGATATACGAACGTGTCGCAAAACAGTGTCTGTTTTTGGCAGGGGATGTTGGTCGGTAGGTTGGCTGGTTTGTTTTCTGATTGTTTGTTTGTTTGCTTGATTGGTTGATTGGTTGGTTGGTTGGTCGATTGTTTGGTTGGTTGGTTGGTAAACTGGCTAATTGGTTGGTTAACTGGTTGGTGAACTGGTTAGTTGGTTGGTTGGTTGGTTGGTTGATTGTTTGGGTTGTTGGTTGGTTTTATACATCTAAATAGTTCTCAGACTTTTCAAGCTAGAAGGTTGCATTTGGTGTTGCGAGAACGGCGTTTTCCATGTTCACAAGGGACAAATAAAAGTACAGAGAAACTCTAGCTCCTGCACGACGATGTCCTCGGCAGGGTGGATGGCGTCCCCGTGCCAGTGTTGTGCAATTGTCATTTCCCAGACGTCCACGAGAACAACGTCCATTCCACGGAACATCTCTCTCATCATCAAGTCCAACTTGTGCGCGAGCCAGTCCCCGGAAATCAGCTCATTGCCCATGCGCGTGTTTGCCGACTTGATGACGACAAGAGTTTCAGGACTCCTGTGAAGTAAACGTTCTATGGCGGCACGGACGGCTTCCATCCTCTGTTTGTAGACCTCCACGGGGTACGATGTAAAATGTGCCCAAATGGTGAGGCCGACCACATCGCTCGGTCCTCCTTCGATTTCATCAATGGCATTGACCACGTACTTGATGTGAAACGTGCGAGTCCATTCAGCACGAAGAGGTGGTCCATGGATCCGAAAGTTTACTGTTATGTTGTGAACAGGATCTTGGGCGAGCAATGGCCCAGTACTGTGTTTGGCCTCGGGAATATGTGTTTCGGTCATCTTCAAGATTCTGACCAAGTGTTCCCACCACTGCCGTATGGTAGAGTCGCCCATGAAGTGCAAAGTTTTCCCCTGCAGGCATTGCTGCCAGCCGAGTTGGCTGGAGAAATGTCTGTTCTTGCAGACCAGAGAGTTCCACACGCCCCGCTGGTAAAACCCGGATATCTGTGGAATGACCAGTCCCCGGACGCAACGTCCGCGATTGACCAATGGATCTCGCCCTGTGTTTAAAGAAGAAGAAGGCGATGATGTCCGGAATCCATCGTTTTTAAACGATTTTTATCTTTTGTATTAATGCAAATAAGGCATCAAATAATCAGTTATTCAAAACACAATTCACTTCATAAAGTTGTTGTTGTCAATGACTTCTTTTGTCCAACGTCAGACAACCATTCTACGTGCCAGGCCCGCAGCTTGAATACGTCAAGCAACGCTGCTGCTCTACAGGCTTGTGCTTCTTGATGAGTTGGCGCTGACTAGCCGTCAGCCAATCCGATACCGATATTGTTGTTGATGGGAAAGTTACCAGCCAATCACATGGCCAATTGGCAGCAGACGGCGACATGATTGGCTGATAGCTTTCGCTCCAACAACAGGAGGGAATTATCTTAATAAGACTGGTTTATTGTTCAATGATCTCATTAGCAGCTATGAGGCTGAATTGCCGAGACACATTACATTTCATTTAAAACAACTACTTCATTTCATCCGCAATAATTAAAAATACTTGTTAAAATACGACAATACACACAAGGTAAGATTCTTCTCGTAACACATATAGTAGTGGATTAAGTGTTCAGAATGCGAATCATGTGTGGTAACGCACTGTTCATATACCGGTCAGTTCGACCATATTGAGGGTCAAGTTTATGTGAGGACCGTGTTTGCCGGCCACTGATGTTCCCTCTAGTTGGTGGAAGTAGGTGCTTGAATTGACCTGATCGAACAAGCTTCTTCGCAAACGACTCTGTCAGAGTTCTACGTCGTGAGTTGAGGGTTATTGGCTCACCAGCGCTGACGCGACGAGCATCACGTAACTGGCTGGAACGCCGGGGCCGTTTCTTTCCGTAAACGGTGGGCCTGGCATGACAGAATGAAGGCCACCTTCTCTCCTTTTAGAGCCCATCTGTATTACTGATACATGCATACACCACTCTTTTCTTCGTAGAGTGCTTTATGATTCAACGACTTCAACATTTTGTTCCAGAGAAAACTTTCTGGTATTCCCCTTGGTCAACGATGAATGGAAAGAATGTGACTTACCTCTTCCAACGCTTATCTTAGATGGAGATCCAGAAATTAACATTTTCAGTGCGCCGTTGCCACTGTAACAGAAATCAAACACCAAAATGTCAGGATAACGCCTGTGTGAAAATTAGAACTGTTACATTAGCATACAGGTTTCCTTCGTGTCGAAACCATCACACAGCTTGTGACGTAGGTTGTGACGAAAGTTTACGATACGAACTACTCAACTAAAAAAAACCTTTTCCATGATGCCATCATTCCCATTTATGTAAAATAGTTGGAGGAGTCCTCTAATGAGATGAACCATGATGCATTTTCAAGCAGCAATGCGACTTTGTCTACGGCTCGCTTTTATGGCCAAGTACACCAAGACATCCCTGCTTTTCTCAATGAATGTACTGTGTTTTATATCGTGCTGACGTTTCACGAGTTAGATACAAGGTACCAACATTGCGCGTTAAAGGAATCCTAAAGTCCAGAGGGGGGAGTTATTTTCCAATAGATGATAATTTTAGGGAAAAAAAAGAGTACTTTTTACAATATACGATAAAGTACCCACTAATCCAATGCGCATCAAAAAACATTCAGTATTCTACCGAATTCCCCAGATGACCCTCTATTTTCTGATTAATTTAATTTAACAACCTCAGCCTATGGCTTATTACAATGTGCCTGACAAGGCCTGACAATAGTTAGATTACAAAAAGAATTTCAGGGTAGTTAAGAAAAACTCGTCTTCCTTTGTGGTCTTTTATATCTTATTAACAATTGGCCTTCTTATTGCGCTTTACCCCCCCTCATATATGCCAAAAATACTTATTAAAGATTTATGTTTACACATAGGGAATACATGGTAGGGTCTGCAAGGGTTTAGTGAGCGTCATATTGTTTAAAAAAAAAACACCTTGTATAATTCACCATAAGCAAAATTCTGTAAAAAGTCGGCTGATTATGTATTCATTGATACATAATCTAGTGGAAAATAACACCCCCTTGTGGAGTTTAAGACTCCTTTAAGATTACCTTCTGAACAGTTCTCTGTCCATGTCATTCACCTCTTTGTACCGAAGTATGCTATGGTAACCTGGTGTATTGCACGAAATGCTGGCGGCTTTCTCGCAATACCACCAGACGCCTGCATGCGGATCGGAGTAGTTACAAACTGCACTAGTGTTCTTGAAGATGACCGGGTCTACGTTGCACTGCGTGTCGACCGTGTCATGTCCTACTACATAGCGCTTTTGGAACGCGACTAGGTCAATAGGATATCTGCGGATATTTCTTTCTATGAAATCAATGGCCTGTCGTGGGTGGACCAGTTGGATTCTGATGGTAACCTCCCCCTCCCACAACAGTCGGAACGTCGCCGTGTACGTGCCGTTCTGGTGATCCGTGATGATGCCCACGGCACCAGAGCCACCAATCTCTTTCTTCCTTCCCGTTTGTTTCCCCCCCCCCTCTTCCTCCCTAGTAAGAATGGACGCTCGAAAGAAATCCCCGATGTTTGTTACTGTCCTATTCCGGTCATCTTTGGCAGAGATGACGACATGTAACATGTCTCCTACAAAGAACTGTTTGCCAGGCTCAGAATCCAAGGAAAACTCCAGTTGTTGCGTGTACACTGTAGCATTGAACGGCTCGGTCGTTTTTAACTCCGGTGTCTCAGTTACAGCTGAATTATTCCACCGATTGAAAAACGAAGGCACGTCATTAGAAGATCCTGCCGTAAACCACTGCGATTTCATGATTTGTTGGCTGACCCAGCGTCTTTCCTATGATAAATAGATTAAGACAAGAAATAAAGAAAACAGAAGAAGTGACATTGATTACAAGAAAGGTAAGAAGCAGAAATTAAAAAAAAAAAATTCTGGTTCCATCTACCGATTTCTTCTCCATAAGCCGGATGTTAACAATGTACCTTAATTTTTCATTTTCCTTTTTCATTACCATTATCTATTCATAACAAAAAAATATAAGCATAACGAATGGGGTTGTGGCAAGCCTTAAATAAAAATATATAAGATATACATTATTGATCAACATAACAAACGAAGATATATATATAAAAGGCTTATAGAATGAGTCTGAGTCTAGGTATAACTATAGGTAACATAAGTATTATACCGCACATTTAAGTAATTAGCCTACCTGGGGTGCTGCCAGTGTGCAGGAAGTTGTTGTTTACAAACATTAGGCTCTAGGTTGAGGTGGTGTCACAGACTTTTGCACCATACATGCCAGAATAGACGAATTATTGATGCAAATATCCTGAAAAGTGGGCCTTTAAGAATGCAATGTACCTTAATGCTGTACAGTAGCAAGGTCGCAACACTCATTACGAGTACCAGACCCAACCATCTGCGCGTCGGTCCGAACGCCATCCACTTCCACCAAGCGTCCGCCATGTTCCTGCTGGGAGAGAGAAAGGTACTAAAGCCCCCCTCTCACTGGACCCGCGGCACGCTGGCGGCGTCGCTGAGTATCAAACTGGATTTGTGTTGCCCTTGACTTTATAATGGGAATTTAATTCAAAACGTACAAGTATGAACAAAAAGACAACAAAACACACAAAGCTTAAAAAGATTCGTTTGTTGTCGATGAAAGTCGTTCAGTTCTTTGTCAATTCGATCGGCCGCAGCGACGCCGCCAGCGTGCCGCGGGTCCAATGAGAGAGGGGCTTAGTTGCAAACTCAAAGCTTCTCGGTTTCTTGTGAAAAAAAACAGACAAAACAGACGTTTACATACGCGGTGCCTCGAGATTAATCTATTGAATTTTGTTCATCTACAGATATCGCGCTTTGCGTTTTTCAATGTTTGCAAAATCAGAAACCCACATGATGATAATTTAAAAAAAAAAAAATTCTACAATCGGAAGAAATCTAATAGATCACCCGGTCGACGTACACATCAAAAGTTTAGGATACTCATAAGAAGGTGCCGAGACATTTTCAAATTTCACCAAAGACCGTAAACAAGTATATAGTATAATTCTCTATTACACAGTCGTTTGTAGCGTGGATTAGTTGCCAAAATATTTGCCATGCGCAGTATCATTTACTTCCCCATATTAGCACATTTTCATCATCATTTCATTCTTTGGGCATTTAAAAAGAGCACAGAAACAAGCCGCAAAAGGAGTATTTTATTTATTGGTACCACCCAATAATCAGCCCACAATCCAGCCATAACCATTTTCTGTCGACAATTTTCGGTAACTTCCGGTCGCGTGACGTCACAATGCCCGAGCACATTGAGTATGACCACGTGATTATTTCTCCGGTTATCGGTCAGAATCGCGCATGTTCAGAAGACTTGAAATGATGGCTGGCCTCCAAGTGCTCAGATTTTCAATGAGTTCCCACCACACAACGGCATCACATCTTTGCTCTATGATAGTCGATCATGCAATGGGATAGTGCTATTCAAACTTCCTATGGATAGAAATCACTAAAAACATAATTTTGAAAATACGACTTTCAACGCCCTTATATTGCTTAGGTTGCCTATGAGGAATTTTTCATTCTAGCACTTTGTAAACACTTCTATTAGACTCATACTCTTATGAATGTTTCTGGTAAAGAAAATACCAGGTAGTGACGATTTTGAAGGCGAAAAAGCCTGTTGAAACCTAAAATAGTGCTATGATCCGCCATCTTGGATTTTGACCGATTAGGTCATCAAATGAGCATAAATTATGAATATTAAAAAATGAAAGTTGTAATCTTATTGCATATGATGTTATACATGTAGGAAAACTAGTGTGTTTGAGCAAGAAAACCTAATAAATATCATTGTTTTAAAAAATAGTGATTTTTGCATAAAATGCCTGTCAGAAACCCGTTGCCATGGCAACACAAAAAATGATGAACTTAAACCATTATCAAAGAATTGTTGCCAGATAAATTCTATGAAAAGTCACCAAGTTTGGTAGTCCTAGCATACGTCGTTTGGCAGTTATACGATGTCAAAGTTGGCGCGGGCACTTTTAGCCCCCCCCCCCCCCAGTCTAGATAGGGTTAATGGACTTTACCACACTACACTACCTTCAAGATGTGGGTGTCAATCTATAACCCTCAAAACGTGAATGTGGAAGTCATTTGCATGCATCTGCATAAAATGTACAAAAGCTCTAAAAAGCTGTACAAAACAACTTTGCGGCGGCTAGAAGCCATGAGGACTAGTAATTTGGTGGACCAGTCTATTGATCTGGACTGATACATAGGTCGTTTTTACTATGCTGTTAGATCGTATTTATTGCTTTGTTTGTGATATGTTTGGCCCAAGCCTATGTGATATATGTTCTTCTACATGGTGTTCTGTAATGTCTTATGTGTGGGTCACGACACCAACAATATGTGGCTCACGTGTATTGTACCGTCGCAATGCCAATAAAGTCAACGCTTGTGGGTGGACACAACCGACATCTCACACAACGTTTTTCATTAGTGGAACTCTAAAATATGATATCCAGTCGCCGAAGTAACAGAATCGCCAATCATACATTGATATCTAAGAAACGTAATTTAGCTTGTCCTTAAAAACATGGAGTGTATTTAGGGAACTTCAGTGTACGGGTTAGGCCTTGAAAAAACGTCCTGTTCAGGTTACGCGACAGACCCTGCCAAAACCCTACCGACCCTGGCCTGGTCTAACGCTTGCAATAAAAAATGGAAAAGAGATGACAGTCAAAACAGTCTTCCCGTATTTTACACTCTAAGAATAGGCTTTGAAAGGTTGACGTAAGAATGTGTAGTAAATATTGTTTATCAATATATATACTTGTGATTGTACAATGTATATCTGTATGATTACAATATGATTTGAGTTTTTAAATTGATAAACTGTATTCCTTGGATCACTTTGGCCAAAATATCTAAATAAAGACGAAGAATAAGAGACCAACCGACCCTATTTTTTTAGGGACCGTAACCGGAAGCGTAACGTTTTTTTGCTTGGGTTTCAAACTCTGTGAAATTTAAGAAATATAAAATTATAAGTATATCAACTCGTCCAGACTTTGCATGATGTACAAAATGACTAACAAACTTGTGGACGTACCGACTGATAAGTATCTAATGCCAGCTCAGAAGAGGACCAGAAATAGTCATGCTTTTAAGTACCAGAGTTATCAGCCAAGGGTTGATGTGTTCAAAAATTCGTATTTTCCGAGAACCATAGTAGAATGGAACTCGTTGTCATCAAGTACCGTAGAAGCATCCTCACTAAATAGCTTTAACGAACGGTTGCAGTCAGATATGCAAAGACTAGGTGTAACAGACCGTTCGGTGTAATATAACCAGCTGCTTCCGCCCCGCGTTCCTGCAAAGCTGGTGTGTTATGCCTGATGGCGGTTATACCGGCTATATAGATACAGATACATATGTTAAGTGGAGAAATACAGCAAAATAAACAACATCCGTCCGCAGAAGAAACACGTTTCAAAATCCAACCATTCCCACGGTACTTTAAGTTAAGACTACTTCTGGTGGTCGTCACGAGACCTGAGACTGTTTACGTTGTTCAAAAAAGCTAGGCAAACCCTTGCCAAAAACGGAGATATACGTTTATCCAAAGATATTAGGGAACAAAGAGTGCCATTTATAACGATCTCCGACCATTCGGGTATACATGCAACAGTATAGCGCAATCCTCTTGCTTTGGACTATCCAGAAACAATGCATGTGTCCCACATATACATAAGAGATCCATTTCAATCGTTTCTTAACTTAAGCTAAACCACCTTACCGAAATTGCTCGCAGACAGAATGTCATGTTTGTTATATTCAATTCTCTATATCTCACGATTGCATTTTTTAAGCAACCGTGCAGCTACACTCCCAAGCATAACAAGATAAGTAAACCCAGGTAAAAATGTGTACCAAATGGCAAAACGACATCATCGTAACAGGGAATGGTAAGACAAGCACCACAAATGCAGAACCTTTAGTAAAAACGATTCTTAAAGTAGTTGACTCGATGTTTAATCCTTACCTGAGAGTTTAGTTCTCGTACCTTCTTCTTCGGAACACAAAGGTCAAAAGAGACCGTGTGATCTGAGCTTCCAGAGTTATTCTAGCTGCGGATACCTCTCAGGAGTGGCCTATTTCGCTATAGGGGTGGTAGGGGGTTGGGGCAGTGGTGTTTTAGATAGTGCACTTTTGTTTTAGAACATGTCGAAGGATATTGAAGTTTAATTGCTCAAGCAAAACTTTAACACAATAACAGTAAATGCACCGCCATCAGCATTTTGCACTTATCAGTGACATTATATCAACTAGTTGGACCTTCATTATACCCTTTGTATATGTGGTCCCGCCCACAAACTGGATTGGCCCAACATGACAGGTGAAAATGTTACATTTAGTAAAGGGCATGGCAATAGAGCAAGAAAAAGTACTGTATCATTGACGAGCTGACAATGTAGCGAAACAGCGGTTACCGGTTACCACGAAAATGCTACATGCTACAATTGCCATACTGGAAGTGTAGGAAAAATCAATACACCTGAATGTGATTATGCTAATAGCAATCTCATTTGCATAATTCACGCAGAAAGTTGTATTTCCCTTACGTATACAGGAAATGCTATGGATGTCATATTTGAGGTGTAGGTACCTTTAGTAAAGGTTAATACACCTGGATGTAAATTATGTTAATTTACCCTCACTTGCTTGATTTATGTCTAGGTTCATAGCTATAGACACGTGTCTATGTCCTTAAAATCCAAGTCTATCTTAGCCTTCGTTGTAGGCTCCCCCGGCCGTTTTCTTCAGTTAACGTTTTCTTTTTACGTTTTTTTGCTTTGGTTACGGGACAAGAAAGTCTGCAACATAGATTAAGTCTAACTATTGTTTATAACTAATAATAGATACAAAATTCAAATATAACCGTCCAAGTGTAATTTTTCTTTCGTAATGAGAATTATTCAGTCTTTAACAGGAGAAAAGACAACATGAGCGACGTCTGTTGGAGATTAAATGGAGAGAGAAATGTACAAGATGACTAACTTTCTACATGATAAGTACACTATTCTAGTAACACAACAACTAAGTATTAACCTTATAATGGAAGCTCATCTGTGTTGGTAGTAATCGTAATACAATTGATCCTAAAGAAGGCGACAGTGGTCGTCGAAAATTTGACCCTGTGTATACCTTAGTGTTGGAGAGAAGTTTAAAATTGTATTAAGTATTAACCTTCTCCCTACTGCAATAGCTTGTTAACGACAAATCTGTATTGATTATAAGAGTTAAGCAGAAGGTTAAATGTTACATATTCATGTTCACCAATCCATTGTTAGGCCTTTTGGTTGTTGCAATATTTTTTTACATTGTATAGGACTGATAATAAATCAATAAAAAAATGTTATCTATGCAAACCGCAAATTAAAGGAATATAGCACACTAAATACATGCATCAAAGGTTCAGTAGCTTAACCTACACAACCAAATAGGCTAGTCATGTAGAATTTATGATCTAAAAGGCCTAAACTGAATGATATTTTGCAGCGTCTTTACAGATTTAGAGTGATCAGTATCAACATGTATCACACCTGGTCTGTATTCCATGTAACTGTGGAATGTGTTCATCATCAGTGTTTGTGTTGGTTTATCTTCCAGCAATGGGAAAGTGTTTCAATACTTCTCTTTTGCTCTGGTTAAACATATCATCACTGCGGATTCCATCAGCTTAATTGGACATGTTGGACGTGATGTCGTGTCTCAGATGTCACCATTGTCACTTTCACTCTCTTTGTCATTGTCATTGTTGTTCTCATCACTGTCCTCTTGCTCAAACTCGTCATCGTTAATGTCACTGTCATTCGCTCTGATTAAAGATATTATCACACTGCTGATTCAATCAGTTTTATCGGTCGTGATGTCCTGAGTGTCTCAGATGTCAGCATTGTCACTTCCACTTTCTCTGTCATTGTTGTCCTCATCGCTGTCCTGTTGGTCGGAGACGTCATCTTCACTACCACTGTCATCTGGCAATGAGAATGTGTTTAAAAACTTCTCTTTTATTCTTCTGCCCTAAGTGTCTCAGATGTCACTATTGCCGCTTCAAATCTTCCTTTCACTGTCATGGTTGTCCTCATAATTATCCTCTTGGTCGGAGACGTCATCCTTAATGTCACTGTCATCTGCTCTGATTAAAGATATCATCAATCAGTTTTCTCCTCCATCATGTTCTGAGTGCCTCAGATGTCACCGCTGTCACCTCCACTCCCCCTGTCATTGTCATTGTTGTCCTCATCGTTGTCCTCCTGGTCAGACACGTCATCCTCACAGTGACTGTCATCTTTAATTTCGCTTCCGGATGACTCTGAAGAACTGAAGGCGCTCCCAGATTCGTCTTCATTGTCAGAGGGTAGGCAAACGTCAAAGATTCTGTATTCAAAATCATCCCCCAGGCACTTTGGAGTCATCCTTGCTGTCACACAATCCATCCCTATCCCATAATCCATCCACCGTGTCATTGGGGGAACCATCATCCTGCCTTTGTCTTGTAGGTACCGCCAAGATTCTGTCTCCGGCCGGTACTGAATATAGAACATCTTAGACTGTCTCTCGTTCTTACGATCGTTTAGTAGAATGAGAATGTATATGGTGTCAGCATATTTCATCATCGTTGCTTTGTCAAAGGTTACAGAACGTTTTCCGGTGAGCAACCAATAACCGCCGTCGTTTGTAGGCGTGTACACCTCTATATAAGGCGAGGCATGTCCACAGCTGTCATTGTAGCAGTCCATACAGTAGATGCAGCCCTGATACACGATGGCCTGAGGACGCACTGCTGGTTTCCACATGTTTTGTATCTTGCTCCATGTGTTGTCTGTGGTACTGAAGCTGAAGCAGCCTTCCTGACTTATCACATAGATGCTGTCATCAAGAGTCACAGCGCAAAGTTCAGAGAACACGGACTGAGGGGGTGGTGGAATGGACGTCCACTCATCAAGACTTGGGTCATATCTCTCTGCTGTCCACTCTGCTGTTGTTATTTCGCGATCACCACCGATAGCGTAAATGTACCCCTTCAGATACACCAGACCACACCTGGGGAAGACAGATACAGGAAATGTTACCGAGTCTCTTCTTGGCTTGGCGTCACTAGCAAAGATTGCAGGGGTCAAGTCCACATGAACCAACAGAAAACAATACATAAACTATCTTTTTGCAGTATCTTCAACCTAACAATACTATTTTTGCGACATGATGTCGTAAAAATGGATAATTACCTACTGCCCCTACAGCCTCAAAAAGGCTATGGGACTACCTTTACCTTTACCTCATTCTATTGTTGGTGTTCCGCCTCTAAATGATTGGTAATACATATATCTGTTCAACTCCAATACCAGGGCCAATATCATACTACAGTTCATCACATGAAAATTCATCACTTCATCTACAGAAAAGCAAGCTGGCCACTAATGATAGTTAGACAGGCAGATGCCTTCTACAGTATATACAGGTTCACTGCCAAAGAAATATCTCTTTTCAATAAGGACAAAAAAGTGGGTACTGGACTAATGTAACTCCTGAAGGATTTCCACCCATATCTTCACTATCCAAGAAAGAAGCAGCTTGAACGATCATGAGATATGCCTACCTGGCCCTCTGTGCAATCATCTCACACCTTGGTTCCCAGGTATTGAACAGGTGATTGTACTGGTAAAATGTCTTCTGCCGGGTCCTGACAACCCCGCTCATAACACAACCCCCTGCCAGGTACAGCTCATCATCAGGAGTGGTTGTCACAGAGAAATTCTCCAGACTGTGAGGCATGTTGATTCCGTATCTTTTACCTGCGGAAGGGTCGTAGCAAGGAGCAGTCCGACGGGAATTTTCATTGTAGCCTGAATAATTTTCTCTAAGGAAAATCTGCATTTCAGTCCGCACCTGCCCAAGGCGCTGGGTTCTGCTGTCGCTGTAAACCAACTTGCAGTCTATTGAGGGGCACTTATTCTCAATCTCTGCAAGTTGGTCTGAGCTGATGAAGGAACGGCGGAAGCATCTGCAGAGGGCAGGAAGGTGCTGCAAGCGTTCTTCTTGCTCAAATTGGATCCATCTTAGAACAGCTCGGACAACGTAGTCTTCTGAGTTGGTCACTAGGTCATCCCTGTTGAGCAGTGACTGGAGAAGGTGAAGTGTCAACTGAAGGAAGGCTGGTTGTAGCACCACCTGGTTGAACCTGAAAAAGTTATAGCATGTCCAATGGGTTGATTCAAAGTATTTTAAACATGTTAAGAGGATGTCTTGTGATTGTATTTTTTTAAAGTGAGTACTTGTGATACTACATGTAGGGTGGTAATGTGATTTCTCAACTGGATGTGGTATGCCTAGATCCCTTTGCCTGGGTGCCATCCTAGTATACCAAGGCTTCTTTACTCTAAGTAGGGTGACATCTGTGTATGGTCCACTATACAAAGTTAAAATCTGTTTGTGCTAGTTTATATTCCAAATGATATAAAGTACAACAATACAGCTGGCAAAAAAACAGTCCAATACAGAGAGAAGCTTTATTGACACAACAAAAAGTGCTGTGACTTCCGAACGGTCAACTACGGAATAGAAATGCAAAATAAGTCTAAATGCTAAACAAATAGGCTAACATACGCGTATCTCTTAAAAGAAATACCTTGAAACAACAGCTGTGGAGCTTACCTGGATGCCATGTACCTCCCACTGGCCTCCAGTAGTGCAGAGTCCGCCAGCATGTTAGCATACATCAACACATCTGCACAGTTGGTCACCTCAAGCTTGTCTTTCATGTATTCTGCTGCCTTACCGCATACAAAATTAATCTGAGAGTAAAAGAAAAACAGTCACCATTTTTGTTTGTTTGTTTGTTTGTATTGCATACCCTGTAAACTGCCTAAGGCGTAACACACCAGGTCTGTACTGAATAGTACAAGCTGCATATCTGCTTATTGAGTGACAGCGGACCAAGTAGTTCAAATGTTCTTATCAACAGACTAGAGACTAGCCATGCAATTGCATAATCTGGGGTAGGGAAAGTTTAGTTTTGACAGCGTATATAATGGAGATTCAATTTTCTTAGTATTTATACACAGCCACATGCATTGAGGGTGATATCATATGTCAAAGGTGAATGCCTCTATGTTCTTGTCTCGAACAATGTCCAGATGTGTTTTGCTTATATCTCAGTGGTCTTCACCTTTGAGTTTGACATATTACCTACAATACATTTTGCAACACACGCATTCTAGTACTTAGAATCATGAACCTCCTTATACAAAGCACAACAAAAATAATATGCCTGAAGATGTCATCTATTCAGTCTTGAAAGATTACATGGGCCTGTTAAGATCTTACCTGTAACAGTCTGGCTGCAGACATCACAGCCTGGACCTGGTCTGGCTCGGTCTGAAGGCAGCCGGTGTAGGCGTAGTCTAGAATGGTTGCCATGGCTACCTCACTCACATCCTGGATGCTGATCCCCTCCTGTTTGGCCTCTGCGTAGCCGCTGGTGAACATGGTACGGAAGTAGGGACTGCACGATGCCAGGACGGCGCGATGGCACGGGAAACTGAGAAAACAAGATTAACGTTATATTGTATACAGGGGGTGGGGGGTTCTACAAAGGGTATAGGGTGCAAGGAATTGGCGAGTGGCGGCGAGGGAATGGTATGAACTTTTCCGGCCTTTCCACGGTGTGGACTTTTCGTCAGAGGTATTATACATAGTTTTATTGAGAAAGACATTAGCTACTTTGCTTTTTGTTGTTGTTGTCCTTGTTTAACGTCTATTATTTCGTTAGACATGGTCTCCAGGTGCTGTGCTGGTCGCTAGGTTTCAGTTCTTGTTGATTTCTCGCTAGGTTTTTAGCACTTGGTGACTTGAGGTAGCGTGCACGTGTTGCTGGATGTGTTTCAGTTGAGCACGTCGAATCTGCGAGTGCTCTCGATGTACTGGGAGAATGTTCTGTACATCTGTGTGTTGATTACGTCTGTGAGGTCTTCTCTCATTCCAGCTAGAGTGACGATGTCCGTGTGTCTGTTCTCCGCTGGCGTGCCGTAGGTCTCGTATGTGCTTTCGATCTCCTGCAGCATTTGGTGTCTTTCCCTTTCATAGCGGGCGCAGTGGTACAGGAAGTGGTTGGTAGTCTCCGGGGCGTCGCAGTTAGGGCAGTTTGGAGACGTCTCAGGGTTCTTCCAGTTTTGGTAGGCATTGAGTTTAGTGTGGCCACTGACTAGTCGGTTGATGTTGATTTGTGTGCGTCTCTTTCCAAGTGCTTTTCCTTTCTTCTTCATGTTCATGGCTATCTTCTGCATGTGTTCGCTTTTTGTGTTCAGCTTTGTTCTTCGGTCCCATCTCATGTGTGCTTGAGTTTCAATGTGTTTCGTGGCCTGTTGTCTTGTCCATGATGCGTTCATCTGGATGTTAGCAGCTTCAGCTGCTGCTAACTTTGCCTCTTTGTCTGCAATCTCGTTACCAGGTATGCCCATGTGACCGGGACACCATGTGAACTGTATTGTGTGTCCTTGTAGATGGAGGGAGCGTAGCTTGTTTCTGATGCTATGTACAAGGCTGTTGTATGCAGTGACTTGCTGTGTACCTGTGACTGATTCTATTGCAGCCTTGCAGTCACATAGGATGAGGACATGTCACATAGGATGAGGACATGACACTTTGCCAAAAAGCCTTTCACACAAACATAAACCGAAATGGGTTAAAATGGAGGTTCCATGTTTGATAAGCGCCAATGTGTTGGACCTCGAGTATATTAAAGAATCCACCACACTTATCGAAAAGAGTATTGGTCCTTCCCGGTGTGAGCGGATAAAACTTTGCAGTCGGTATAAAATAAGGCTACAGAATCTTCAGCAAGTTGAAGTTGGAAGTCTCAAAAGGCAGTTCCCCGCCCCCCTCCCCCATAATTTGATATATTTGCAACTTACCTTTTCCCTCCCACCTCCAGGGCGACATCAGTCAATTCTGCCCGCTTCCTCTGGTCGTTAAGAGCACCGAGAACTTCCTTAGGGTATCCATGATGTATTTCGTACATGTTTGTCAACTGTAAGAGCCTGAGTATCGAAGAAACAATCGTCGTGCGAACGTGTGACCAGTTTCCCTCCAATTTTGACCTTTGACCAATTTTGATACCTGATTATCCACGTAGTGATACATCAGCTGGTTGGACTTGTAACGTCACATGTTTCGGGAAATGTTCAGATGGCTCGCCACAAACAATAAAGACTAGCATGAAAAGAAAAACTGTTGTGTTTCCGATGACTGTCCTAAAAAAATTAGTAGTCTGTAGGTAGGGAGTCTCCTTTGTCTTCTGTCTTTTCTTAATTTCGGTCAAACTGATCCGAAACAAATCCGGACGCAAGAAGATGATGATGAAAGTGATCTAACAAATAAATTTTGACAATAGAGAAATGAAATGCGAATGGAAACACTGGTATTTCTAACATCATACTGTAATTGTATAAGCAGAAATATATCAATAAACTGAACGAAAAAGTGCATCGATTACTTCACATTCAGATTTTGATGTCCCTTGCCAACGGTCGACCAAAAAAGGCAGGTTATTGCTAGGGTCGGCCGTGTAACTCACTCACTCACTCACTCACTCACTCACTCACTCACTCACTCACTCACTCACTCACTCACTCACTCACTCACTCACTCACTCACTCACTCACTCACTCTCACTCACTCACTCTCTCTCTCCCATAGCTTAGTCAGCAGTTGGGGCAGCAAAGCGTTCAGTGAAGGTTCTCCACTGCTGGCGGTCTTATGCCAGTCCGGCCATCTGGTTTACTGTATGACCAGTCCACTTCTTCAAATCCATGATTAACGGCCGGGTAGCCGGAAACACAATTTTTTTCTTAGGCATGGAGACCTCGTTATATAGAGATTGACAATGCTCTTCAGGCCACGCTGATTTGATTACATGGATGAAATTTTCTGGGCACCCCAAAACTGATGCAACTGTGGGGAAAAATGTTGCACAAAAAAAATGCCTTCATTATGAAATCTACGTGGCCAAGAAGGTTGAATGGATGAAATCTTCTGGCCACCCCAAAACTGATGCGAGTGTGAGAAAAAAAATTATAGTTTGCACAAAAAATGCCTTTATTATGAAATCTAAGTGGTCAAGAAGGTTGAACAAATAACTGAACACACAGAACACGGCAAACCAAACAACATTTCTTTACTTCTGCTCTTTTACTGCTTGTTCTTTGGTTGAGGGCCTCACAGTATACATTTTTCAGCATACTTGCAAGGAGCAAGTTTACGATAAAATCAGTACGTGCTTTAGGAATGGCTAAATAACGGCCCGTCTGTGGGCTGGGTGTGAGAGGTGTTCCGGTCGGTGTGGCTCTCCGGTCCGGTCCCTGTTGTCCGTTGCTGGCCGCAGTGCTGGTAGTTTTTGTACTGCGGGTTGTACGGGGCCCAGGCGAAGCACGCGGCCAGCGCCTTGTCACACTCGCACACGCGGCGCCGCAGGGCGCTACGGCTGGCTGGACGGGGAAGAGATTAATACAAATTTAGTTGCTGGGAACTCCTATGCTGGGTTTAAACACGCATTTCTAAGTACACTCGGAGTGTACTCCGAGTTAATTTGGAAACGCGTGTGTGAACCGGACCCTAGTTCCCAAGCAGATGTAGGGGGTCCGCCTGACTGCATGTGTTTTACGGCTGTTTTACAAATGTATGTAGCTAACAGTAACAGGTGAATCCGGCATGTGTATCGGACAGGTGCACAGATGTATCCAACAGGTGTAACGGGAAGGTATAGTGCACAAGTATTGCGGTCATCTGTAGCATACAGGTGTATCGTAAATGTGTGGAGTGCCGGTGTCTTGGGCAGGTGCACAGATGTTGCCGACAGGTGTAGCGTACTACCAGGTGTAGTGGGCAGATGTAGTGGTCAGGTGTAGTTAAAATGTGTCATGTGCAGGTGTATTTTATATGGGTGTAGTGCAAATGTGTAGTGGACAGGTTTATTGGGCAGCTGCACAGATGTAGCAGACAGGTGTAGCGAACAGGTGTAGTAGACATGTTTAACGGACTGTCGTAATGTACAATTGTAATGTAAAGGTGAAGTGAACAGGTGTAGCCAGCAGGTGTAGTGTATAGGTGTAGTGAATAGGTGTATCACATGTATAGAGAGCAGGTGTAGCAGGCAGCTATAGTGGACAGGTTTAGTGGGCATGTATAGCCAAGTCCTTGGTATAGCATACAAGTGTAGGGTACATGTGTAGTGTGCAGCTATGTAGCATGCAGATGTAGTAAAAAAAGTATATAAATGATCTATAATTTCAAATTCGACATTATTACACAATACCACCTAGCAGCCAATGGCTGAATTGCGTGTAACTGTTTAACACGTTTCGCATTAAAAGGAGTATATAACAATAGATGAAGAAATCGCAGGTGAGACATTAAGTAAAATCGACGGACATGATATTGATAAGGCGACGCAATTTGAGAGATAACTTGAATCCGCATCACAGGAGCGTTGCAGGATAAAAAAGGTATGTCGGTGTAGTGAAGAGGTGTAATGTACAGGTGTAAAGATCAAGGTGCAAGTGTATTGGACAGGTGTAGTTTACAGGTACTCACTGCAGGTAACGGCTCCGTCCACACACCTGTAGCTGTACAGGATGAAGATGCCGCCAAACCAGCTGGGCAGGGCGTAGCAGCTGTCATGGGCAGCACAGCACCTACAAGATGACAATATCCAAGCAGATGTTGGTAGGCCAAATCGTTACGTTTTCATTCAGCTGCCCGTTTCTGTTTCAAACTGCCTCCCTTTGGCTTTGTAAAAGAAACGGGAATCTATAAGAAAAACGTAACAATTTTGCATCCCAACATCTGCTTGGAGATGGGATTTTCGAACCATTATCTGTCACTATCCTATACTGACAATGAATGGCTGAAAATTTTCATCGTCTTCGCAGAGACACCTGGCGAGGTTTAAAAGGGTTGCAGATTTAGCGAAACTATTGGAAGCAAGCTTTAGCCTAGTTAAAAACGGTGATCTCTGTGTCTGTGATTGACGGTAAGCTTGTTTTTAGCCGCCTTCTTCACGTCCGAATTACCAATCACGTAAGGCACGTGACGTTATGTGTTCGCGAAGTCACGTGTCCTAGCGAAGTGAGTAGTCATTCGAACCTGTCAATGTTTGTTATAAAGGAGGTCGATAAGTCGATAAGTTTTTTTGATGCATTGTCCCGTTCTTTACTTTTAATGATATTTCTATTGCAAATTCTTTTAACCTACAGTCGGCCGCACATGAGTTCGCCCTTAGTGATAGCCTCTGGCTAGTTGGGTAACCCTGGCAACATGCCGAACCAATAGATAAATAAATAAATTCTTTTCCGGGGGCTAATCCCAAGTAACAGGAAAAGGATGGACAAACTATGAAGAACAATATAAATGTGACTTTTCTAGTCCAGATACTGACTTTTTCTGAAACAGTGGAAGATCAAAAAGCCCTCTTTTCCTGTGATATTTAGGATCATTTAGATTCTGTCATGATAAAACAATACTAACCCTAACCCTTTTTTCACCTGTCTGTCTCGTCCACGGGCGCCGCCCCCCACCCCCCTCTGCCGCAGAAACACCCGTAGTTGTTGTACATGAGCAGGGCGCTGCGCCCGGTCACGCACCGGATCATCCCCGACAGAGAGAACAGGTCGCGTCTCGTCCTGACGGTACCCTGGGTACGGGCTGGGCTGGTAGATACTGCATCAGACAAACAGGCACACACAAAAAAAAACACACAAAAGAATGAGAAGACAGGTCTCAGCTAAAAGCAAGGCTTGAACATAGTGTGGCAAGAAGGCGAAGGCGTGAATGAACAAATATGTAAACAAAGTAGCAGATAAATAAATTATTTATCTTGAATACAGGACGCAGGTGAACGCGAAACGGTACATACTCAAATTATCAGCTTTAGATCTCTTTTCAAATGCTCCATTTCAAAACCTGATATACGATACGATACGATACGGGAAAGCACTACTACAGAACTGTATTATGATATGTACGCCTTTGAAATATCTCACGCCTGGCCCTTGGGAGCAATCGTTAAATCAGACTCAGAGCATATGATGAACATATGTGAAGAACTGAGACGGTCAGGACAATTCCGAGGGCCAGGAGACTCATTAAAAACATCAGCAATGTTCCGTGGGGATTTTGTCTCCTAGAGGTCTTGAAAGTAAGCCCAACAGACTAAAAATACTGTGTAGTTTATAACTGCACTACAAAAGTACAATTAACTACATTCTAATCGCAAAGTTTGCCTCACCAATTTACCGTTGCCTATTCCCCATCATATTTGAGGGTCGAGGTCTCTGGTGTCCGCTTACGGCACCGGTTTTCTCCACTCCTTCCTATTTCTGGCTATGTGTGATCTGTACCTATCGTTAACTTAGATCTTAGACCTTAGGCTCCCAGAAAGCTTATGTTGTATCGGCCGGCAACAGTATTCTTCCAAAATCTTCCCGTGCTGTGCTGCTACTTCCATCTCCCTCAGTGTTTGGAATCCCAACATTTCCTGTCCTTTAAGTACTGAGGCGTAAGTATAGTCTCCACCTATCAACAATGCTATAGCGCTGATACATAATCTAATATGTCAATATCTAGCACAGCTAGATGAAACACTTACCGATGAGGATAACGCAGAGCCAGGCCGTGTACAGCTTAGAGACCTCCATCCCGGACGGCACCCCTCAGACGGCAGAGTGTGGGCGATGTTTACGTCTCCGCGGCTTCAGTGTGTTTGTGAAAAGAACCGTCCGTGTCCAGGTCTGTGTGTTCAGATGGTCTGGCGTGTACGCGTTGTGTTATCTCCAAGCAGATGCGTGGAGTTCCACTCGTTTTGTTTCGTCTGGTGAACTAACCCGTCATAGTAACAACACCACACATCTTCTTAGAATTGCGTAAGTCAGCTTTGAAAGTCAATGTGATGCAAAGCATCTTTTAATACATGGTGGTTCTCTTTACTTTACTGATATCAATTCTAAAATCGTGCTAAACATATCAAACAGCATAGCAACAAAACGAGTTTACTTACACCACACAACTCCTTGCAATTTGCGTAAATCAGCTGTGAAAGACAGTTTGAAAGGAATGTTAAAGTGTAAGGAATTTACCCCAAAACTATGCGTTGGATCTTTAACAGATTGTAAAAATATTCCTCCAGTCTTGACATTTATTTTGTTTGCCTGTGTCTACATGTTTGCTTGTTTGTTCCCCAGTGTTAAACGACATGGTTTCAGTAGGTTTAGAGTCGGTAACTACAAAGTCGGTAGGTGTCGCTGTTTATACCAAGGAGAAAACTTGCAAGCCGGTGACCTTACGTGACCTGTTGGTTTAACGTTCGCAAACAGAACGTGTGCAGAACGGGTGTGCAACACCGTTGGGAGTCTGTACTGTGAATGGTGTATCCGTATGACTTGCGCGTATTCCCTTTTTTTTTAGTTTAGGTAAAGTTTGCAGGAAAAAGGTTGTTTTCTACTTTGACCCACCGTAGTGCGTTATCGAACCTTAAAATGACTTCTTCGGTCGCGAACTTAACCTAAACCCCAAAAATGTCTATACGCAACTAATACAGAATATCTGCAACGGGCCCTTATAATGCTAGGGTCTCATTTCCTAACCGGGGCCCAGCCGGGCTGTTTGCGGAAAACGAAAAATCAAAGTGTATGTCCATAAATTTGCACAAAATATGCTCTTAAATAATCTAAGTAACGTTACGTTTTGTGTTTTTGTTGTCTTTTATATCATACTTTTCGTTCCCAAAAACTGTCCGGCCGGGCCCCAGATTGGAAATGTGACCCTAGCATAAGTTGACTGGGACAGTTTCATGAACGTAAGGTTAACGTCCTCCTCCGTACGTCAGTCTCACCTCCGGCTTCCGCACAGAGCAAACACCTGTACAACACACCTGTTTAACTGTAGTTCTATCTTCCATCCAGTCTTTACGATTCACCCCTCTGCTTTCATAAAGCATCAGGATTTTTCACATGCAGTTCCTGCAACGTTTATAAGTTGACTAGGGTAGTTTTTTAATCGGAATCTTTAATAGGGATGTTTTTTTCAATCGGAACGTAAGGCTAACGGCTTTCTCCGTGCGTCAGCCTCGACTTCGGCTTCCGTACAGAAACAACCACCTGTTCAATTGTAGGTCCATCTTCTATCCTGTCTTTACGAAACACCCTTCTCACAAAGTATCAAGGTTTTACTCAGCAACGCTTATAAGTTGACTCTGGTGTACATTGTAGTTTAATGAACGTCAGGCTAGCGCCTCTTCCGGCTTCCGTATATAGAACAAACACCTGTCCCTCACACCTGGCCGCACCTGCCAACGTTCTCACTCCTTCTCTCACAACTCGTCTAACCGCACGAGAGGAAACATGGCCCCGAGCGCGCTTCTGCTCCTCTTGGCGGTTGGTTACGCCGGCTCGCTGTCGCTGTACTGCCCGTGTCACATGCAGGTAGCGTATGTAGTCCAGTGGTTAGTGATCTTACCTCTGGAACTAGAAGCCCCGGGTTCGATCCCGGCTGTGTCGCTCACCCGACATCCACGCTACCGGAAAGGCTCGCAGTCCTTAGGACGGGACGTTAAGCCCTGGTCCACTGTTCATTATGCTTGTCGAAAAGAGTTTGGGGAATTTTCCCCGGTACAATGAACCTGTAAATACTGTACATAGCGCCTGTCTTCTCTGTCACGACTAGTGGAAGAGTAGCTCATCTGTTCATTGAGTTCATTTGAGCTAAACTGGATCGAGATCCCTTTCCTTTCTTGCCACATGCAGGCGGACTTCACCTGCCCGGCACCGCCGACGGACTGCGAGCTGACGCGCGACGTGTGCGGCTGCTGTGACGTGTGCGCCAGTCTGGAGGGGGAGAGCTGTGGAAACGGACACACCGGGTGGGTACTTAGCCCGTTTACCGACGATATGTCGCTTATTTATCTCAAATCTGGTGTGCGAAAGAGTTATGAGAACGGTCACACGGCGTTAGCAGGTACTGGCGCTAAATATTCACCAAAAGTGGGGACGTTTTTATCTTGAACTGCTTCTTAAAGTGATAAGTCTCTTTTAGAAACATCTTCTAAAATAGAGCAGCCTATTTTCAAAATACTGTACTGTACTGTACATCCATCTTACTTTTTCACCATTAATCTGTCACCTGCAATTTGACTTTGGCCAAGAAGTTTCTGTCATAAAAAAAAATAACCATTGATATGCGTGTTATACGTTTTCAAGATCGCTTCGAAGGATGACGAATTGATCAATTCTCTGTTACCCCTAAAGATGCAGGATGACCTTACAAAATTTTCTATAAAGTTTTTCCTTGCCACCTGTGTCTCCTCCTGGCGTTCAGGTGTGCTAGCGGCCTGACAAATGTTCTCTCCGTACGTACAGGTGTGCTGTCGGCCTGACGTGTGTGTTCCCGGAGTGTGAGCCCTCGCTGCAGCAGGTCTCCGGTCCGGACGGCTTCGTCCTAGAAATGATCAACCCCTGCATTTACATGCCCTGGGCTCCGGGAACCTGCCGGCCACGGGGTCGGTTTGTTTACTTGCTTCCTTGCTTGTTTGTGCCTTTATTTTACCTTGGCAACAGCAGTAACCAAGTGGGTAGAATTCTCAATGTGCAGGTGGGTTCGAATGATAACACCAAAACTGTACGTACACCCTATCGTGTACGAATGTGGGAACGCCTTCAGCTTATTTTACACTACGTATATGTCCGGTCCACAACATTTGAATGCAAATACTTACAGCAGTGGCAAAACATTAGCCAGGACCATCTTTTAACAATACTGTAATTGCCAATGTTCCATACAACATTCATCGATCATATTATATTCTTTTCAAGGGCTTCATGATGGAACACATAGTTATACATTTCAACTAATTATTGGATGTACAGTAAACTTTCAGGTCATTTTCTTCTCCTTTATACATTTTGGTATATTTGTCTTTGTCAAACACGTTATATACAACAGGGCAAGATTGACTTAAAATCCGTTCCTAGTAACAAATTTCCCACGTATTTTCAAACTGGTGGCGGAAATATAATAAGAAAAGTAACACTTTCATCTGGACTTGACCTTCTCCAGCAAAGAGCCAAGCCTCTGACGCCGTGGACACGATTGGTGATCAGCTGACTGACGTCATTTCCGCTACGGATGGATGTCAGTTCGGTGACGTCATCATCCCCGTGGGATCCACTTACCAGGTCAGACCGGTACCCGTCTGTCGAAACCTCCACAAAGGCTCAGAAATCTTCGAATACAAATATGTATTAGCGGGAAAAGTAAACATTTTGATACCGTCCGGTGGGTTATTCATAGACTATATACTAGTATCAAGTAGCCGGTTGTGACTCCTCCCCTGACAGCGGGTGTTTCCAAATATCAAGGTCACCAGTTTGCAGGCTGTGTATTCTTCTCCTCGTAACCTGATATCCACACTAGTTTTACGTGTTGATTGAACTTTGAAGAGAGCGTGTATAATATTCGCCATGGCGCTATCTTTACTTCTGTGATAACGTATATATATAGTAAAAGAGATATTTGGCTGTCATTTTCAAAGTCCAATTTTCAAGGTCGCCATTTTGGAATTCGGAGCTCTACATATATGCTCGTTACCTGATGTAACGCCACGGCTTTGCAGGTCACTTATGTCACTTCATGCAGATACAATCATAGAGATACTTGCCTTTAACCTTTGCTTATTAAACAACTGAAGAATACACAGGACACAGAGGTGATGCACTCTGGCAGTAGCTAGTATAAAACATCACCTCTGAAAATAAAAATTACAACTTACATAGACAGATACAATAACAATAACAATGAATAACAGCAATTGGGTGGTCCAATACAAACAAGCAATATGCGCAACTGACAAACAATCAATATATAAACACAGCGTTTACAGCGTTGACATTGCTAACCTGACCGGTGTGTTTTATGACCACCAGCCGGACGACTGTACTTGGTGCGACTGCGCCGCCGCGGGCGACAGGCCGATGTGCATGGCGCAGAGCTGCATGGCCCCCGCCTGCGACAACCCCCAGCACGTGCCCGGACAGTGCTGCCCGGTCTGCCCGGACGGCTGTCAGTACGGCGACATCACCATCCCCGTGGGGTCCAGCCATCAGGTCAGGGCTGGGACTTGTCTTGCTGTGCAATGGACCGTTCCAGGCGAACACCATTAGCCACGCCCCTTGTTCTATTTCGAACAGGGGGTTCTATATGTTCGATATGGCGTTCGACGGGAACGGTCCATTGGCGGCGTGGATATAAGTATACGACACGTTAAATTTCGATATGTTGCTAGCTCTATCCTGTATGATTTTATGTAAACAAACTCATTTGTATGCACTTATCTGTTTGTATGCATGTATGTATGTATGTATGTATGTATGTATGTATGTATGTATAGGTGTAGTAGACCTTACGAAAGTCGCTGTAATTTTGTTGTGCCAGTAAAGATTGTTGTTATAAGTTACATGTAAGTTGATCAACTTGATTCCGTAGCTGTCTTGTCTGCTTATCTTATTTGATGTCTTCTGAATGAATGAAAAAAGGTATTTCTAAATGTTCATTGGGGTTAGAAATCCTAAGCAATTCTCTAATCTCTGCGGGTCAAAGGTGGTTGGAAGTGGGTATCGCGCGGCCCCCATCCCCGTCCCGGTTCAGTGATGGTTAATGGGACCCGGTGTGGAGGAACGTTTGAGAAACCATAACGTGTGGATGTAGAGACATTTTCTTAAAACGAAAGATAAAAAACTCGTTCAGGGTCCCAAATCTAAGGTGACGAAGATTATCATGATTATGTCGTCATTGCTTCCACCTTACAGCCGGATGACTGCACGTGGTGCCGCTGCGCGGCTGCGGGGGAAAGGCCGATGTGTGCCGTCCAGGATTGCGCCCGCCCGCCCTGCTCCAACCCCGAGCACGTCCCGGGGCAATGCTGCCCGGTCTGCAGCCAGATCGACTTTCTCTGGCCGTGGCATGATCTCATGGACGGTTAGATCAAGGTACGGGATCACGGGATCTTGGATCTCACATCTTTTTGTATATGTCACAGTAGAGATTGGAATCCAGTAGAGTCCGGAACTCTACTAGTAGAGACTGGAATTCCAATCTCTACTAATAGAGTTCTGGATTCTACTAGTTGAGATTAGAATTCCAATCTCTACTAGTAGAGATTGGAATCGGGTTCGGAATATTGGGATTCCAATATCTACTAGGAGAATTCCAGATTCTGCTAGTAGAGATTGGGATTCTACCAGGACAATCTCCAATTCTAATAGGAGAAATTTGGATTGTATCAAAATGTTTTGGAAAATAGGAGTCATTTCATACCTAAAATTTCAGCATAGCTAAGCCTACACTCACCATTACTACTCACTCACTTTATGTTTTAGATATCTAATAAACCTTCTGTCAAGACACATTGTAACCATGGGGATAGCCGTCTAAGTCCAACTTAAGTGAATGGCTATTTGTAAATGCCACTGAAATGTCAATCAGAGACATTTGCATACGGCCATTATGAGTTAGTGACTCAATGTGATGAATCAGTTTTTCCAGTTCCTTAGTGACTCGGTATATAAGAGCTAATTTACCCCTGCCAAGCCAGTTCCAAAGTTGATGTCAAAGTTATCAGATATCTTAAACATGAAGTAATTCGCCTTAACTATTAATGGTGAATGTAGGCTTAGCTATGCTGAAATTTTAGGTGTGAAATGATTCAGTCTATTTTTCCAAAACATTTTGATGCAATCCGAATTTCTCCTATTAGAATTGGAGATTGTCCTGGTAGTATTCTCCTAGTAGAGATTGGAATCCCAATATTCAGATCCCGATTCCAATCTCTACTAGTAGAGATTGGAATTCCAATCTCAACTAGTAGAGTCCAGAACTCTACTAGTAGAAATTGGAATTCCAGTCTCTACTAGTAGAGTTCCGGACTCTACTGGATTCCAATCTCTACTGTGACATATACATGTTATCAGATCTACATGTCGGATCACATTATGGACGATTAGATCGAGGTGAGGGATCCCAGGATTTTGGATCTCATATTTTGTGATATACATGTTATTAGATCTACATATCGGATGACATTATGGACGATTAGATCGAGGTACGGAATCACGGGATCTTGGATCTAACATTTTGTGATATACATGTTATTAGATCTAGATGTCGAATCACTTTATGAACGATTTGATCGAGGTGAGAGATCACGGGATCTTGGATCTAGCATTTTGTAACATGTTTACTAGCTCTACATGTCGGATCACCGTATGAATGGTTTGATTAAGGTACAGGATCAAGCTACATGTACGATCAAACCTGTGACAGAAAACATCGATGTTCATTTTGGTATGTTAAGTTCTGAGCACATGGGCTGTTTACAAGGGATGGTTGATCATGATGGACTCCTTCATCATGTTTCTCTAACGGAAGGTACGTCGTAAACTAACGAAACGATATACCACAAACAAACTGAACGTCAAGCAAAGAAAGTGCACCCCGTAACGGTCTAACGACATCATGACGTCATATTATGACGTATTATAACGCCTGTAAGATTTCCCAATTTTTTCTATGGTTCTAATCTCCTCTATGTTGTATATTTTTCAGGTGAATCAGTCCAGGAACGAGGTGATTTGACGAGAAAGGTCGATGTTTGAGTTTCCCCAAATAAAGTTTGGTCTCAATCAGACTTTGTCGCTCACCTTGTCTTTTCTTTCCCAGACTATTTTTTTCTTCAATAAATCCTTAACAGATCACACACAGGACGTATATATCATATTGCGGTTCTCTGTTCTTGTTCAATATATTCTTAATACAAATACATCGATCTGGTCTAATTTGAGAAAACAACCCTTTGTGAGAACCTTTTCTTTATTCATTGAAATATAGAGATAAACAAAGCAAGGCAGCCAATCTAATCAACTCAAGAAAACCTGAATAGATACAGAATCGTTGCTAACATATTGTATAAAACAAACAAGATCGTAACTTTAGTCTTAAAACACAGCTCCCTTTTCTCAAGATAAAGTGACCTTTTTCCGTCCGGCTTCACTGAAGGTCAAAGCCCCTCCCATTCCCCAACACTTACAGACACCTGTTCCTAACACCAACTTTCTCACCCTCAGCACACGCCACAGTACACGCAGTAGTAATTATAACAAAACAATATGGCAGTCGCGTCTCTGTTTCTCCTCCTGTTGGCGGTCGGACGGTCCGCCCCGCTCTCCAATGGCTGCCCCTGGGACCCCATAACCGGAGGACCGAGGTGCCCCGCCTGGCCGATCGGCTGCGAGCTGGGCCCCGACCCGTGCGGGTGCCTGGTGTGCCGCCCGGAGGAGGGGGAGGCGTGCGGGCTTGCAGCCAGCTTGCCGGGGTGAGTAGGACCTGTCTGTCTGTTTGCCTGCGTCTCTCTCTCTCTCTCTCTCTCTCTCTCTCTCTCTCTCTCTCTCACATTGGGCAGCAGGTTTTCTTGTTGTTTCAATAGCAGGGTATATTTTAATAGGGATGGGCGGGTTGCTAGCCCCCATGTTACGTCCCTTCCGAAAGACGGATGCAGCCCCAACCGAGATGTCTTATCCCCGGGAATTGAATTGGGGTCAAGTAAAAAGAAAACTAATCGGAGACAGGAGCTCAACTGTGAGGCTGAGCTACAAGGAGTCCATCGTTCTTGAATAAGGAATTAGGAGGTATAAAGTACTCAGCTGTAGCCCTGTCCTAATAGACCGATCCCAAAGCCACGCCCCCTGTTCGATTTCGAACACCTCCGTCAAAAACAGGGCTTGACGGACCAAACATGGCCGCCGCGGCTAGGTTGAAAATAATGCCACTGAAAAGAACAGGGGGTTCTATGGGTCTTCTATTCGTTCGATATGGTGTTCGACAGCATCGGTCTATTTCTTGTAGAGTGAAATTTGATGCATGAATGAAGAAACGGGTCTCCTGACGTGTCTCTGTGAACCCCGTGTCAGGTGTGCTAGCGGCCTGACGTGCACGCACGCCGTGTCGGGGACCTGCCAGCGGGACGCACCGGATGCAGGGAACGGAGGTAAGGGCCCGAATTTGCTTCTGTTAAGTCCCCTATCACTGGACCCGCGGCCCTCTGGCGGCGTCGCCGCGGCCGATCGAATTGACAAAGCATTCAACGAATTTCATAGACAAAAAAAGAATTTTTTAAAGCTTTGTGTGTTTTGTTGTCTTTTTGTTCATATACTTGCACGTTTTGCATGATATTTCCATTAAAAAGTCAAGAGTAACACAAACCTAGGTTATGCTAGGGTCACATTTCCGATCCGGGGCCCGGCCGGACAGTCTTTGGGAACGAAAAGTATGATATAAAAGACAACAAAAACACAAAACTTACCTGGTATTATTTAAGAGCATATCTTGTGCAAATTCATGGACATACACTTTGATTTTTCGTTTCCGGGCCCCGGTTAGGAAATATGACCCTAGCATTAGGACGTAGCGGGTCAAATGAGAGGGGGGCTTTAGCACGCTAGGTTATTTGGTCTACACTTAGTGTTTATATTTATCTACATGAAAAAAGGCTTTTTCATGGATATACTGTTTGGCTTGCGTTTGGTATTTGTGTGTATGTTTGTGTCACCGGATGCTTAAAGTCACCATAACTGTAGAACCTGTACATGGATCGTAATGATTTTTGGTATGTGGGTGGGTGTTAAGTGGAGGAAGGTCAAGGTCGATTTTGGGCCCCCTGGCATTTGTGATTGGAACTGCAATGGCGTATTTTTAAAAATCTTCAATGTAGAAGAACTGAAGAGAGGATCGACAGATCGTCATGTTATTTGGTACACAGGTAGGTTAGACCAAGATGTACACACTTAAGTGCAAACTATGCAAATGAGACCTAATTTGCATAAGTAAGGAGGTAAATCGTTTGCATGTGTGTCGCTGGATGCTTAAAGTCAGCATAACTGTAGAACGTGTAGATGGATTGTAATGATATTTGGTATGTGGGTATGCGCTGGGAGGAGAATGGTCAAGGTCGATTTTGGACCCCCTAGTTTGTGTCCCTGGAACTACAATGGCCTATTTGTAAAAATGTTCTAAAGGGGTATAACTGAAGAAAGGAACAACAGATTTCCATGTTATTTGGTACGCAGGTAGGTTGGACAGAGATGTACACACTGAAGTGCAAATCATGCAAAGTTAGTGTGTTTGCGTGCGTGTGCACGTGTGTGTATGTTTGTGTCACCGTGTGTGTATGTATGTGTCACCGGATGCTTAAAATCAGCATAACTATAGAACGTGTGGATGAATTGTAATGATATTTGGTATGTGGGTAGGTGTCGGGAGGAGAAAGGTCATGGTCGATTTTGGGCCCCCTGGTATGTGTCACTGGAACTCTAATGGCGTATTTGTCAAAATCTTCAAAGGAGAATAACTGAAGAAAGGAGCGACAGATTTTCATGTTATTTACTATGCAGGTAGCCTAAGCAGAGATGTATACAATGAACTGCAAATTATGCAAATTGGACTTGCATAAGTAATGAGGAAAATCTATATCTGCAGTGTTGTCATGTGGCACGCCATCTGTCAGTAGCTATTTATAGAAAAGTAGGTCAGACTTCTCCCCTTGCAGTGTGGGTCATACCATTGAGCGATATAGAATGGGGGGAACTGGTTTAATAGAAAAACAACGTTTCATGGAGATTTTGGGTCCTAAGACTCTTGTTACTTTTCTATTTATGTTCATGTCTAAGTGGTGGCGTCAAAATAGGTACTGTCAACTTGAGATATCCCTGTCTTTATCACTCCTCATCAGCACTTTTTGGGCCCAGCTCCTACCATCACAGAAAACTTGAGAAAAAAAATTGTTTGTTTGTTTGTTTGTTTTTCAGATCATGAAAAGCTATACCCTACTGTATACAGTCATCGTTACAACACGTAATGTCACCTATTTCTTTGCATACTTGTAGCTAGCGTCTATGGGGGCTCTCCCGGAAGGGGCTGCCCATTTGTTTTATTGAACATCAGAATACATGTTGGGCACCGGTGGGATGTGTGGTTTTAGCATTTGCATAGACATGTATTCTTAGAGTCGAGGGTTGGATATGTTCTAACCACATATTGTACCATTCTATTGCGCTATTCTTAGCCAAGCAACAGCAAAAGGGCGTCCAACCGGTGCCCATCGTTGACCTGGTCCCGTACTGTGATCACGTGACTGACGCGGAAGGCTGTCGGTACGGCAACGTCACCATCCCAGTTGGAGAGCAATGCAAGGTGAGATTCAAGGTCACTGCTGAAGTGACCTTCCTGAATGACATACAGGAGATAAATTGTATAATATATACCTTTAAACGTTACCCCGTTTTCCATGATGATGTATTTTTGCTATGTGTAAAGTATGATAACTCCGCAAGGCGGCGTCCCTGATACACCCCTGATCGCAATAGGGAGGGACCCTCAAATTGACTTTCCAACACATGGTTAAGCCATGCAAAACAATCCCTTTAAAGTACATTTACCTACATTTCAAACCTCGAATTTTTACCACTGCTGCAAAGCTGGATTTGTCAGGTTTGTTTAGTTAAAAAAAAACTGGAGGGCAATTCCGGCATTCAGTAACGAGATACAGCCAGAAGTTTGACATGTTTTCACCACCTGTCCTCATCAGTCCAACGAATACACAGGATTTAAGGGTCATTCAGATGTCAAAACATGGCAAAGGTCACATAGTAGAAAAAATTGACTTTTCTGAGCTAGATTTGCCCAGGAAAAAAATCATTTAAAAATAAGTAAAGAAAAGATGGCTATGCACGGTGCACTCTACTGCGCAACTCATTTGGTTGTCCCTCCCCGATAGTCGGCTTGGTTGGAGCCGCAAACGTTAACAGTCAAACAGAACATCTGGCCTACCCTGTTCTGGAGATTTACCGTTGTTTGCGTTACCGATGTGAGACGCAATATTGCACTCTGTTTATAAGAATGAATATGAATAAATCATCCTTCCGAAAATAATTTCATCAGGTTGGTAGAAAATAGGACATGGGAGATTCTTTATACACAACCAGGTATTGATCTCACCTGCTAACGTTTCGATGTCTATCAGACACCTTCTTCAGAGCTTCTGACTGGAGTACTGCTTCTCACCGCTATAAGTAACCGATGTAGGTGGCGCTTTTGCGGTGAGAACACTGTCCCAAATATGGCTAAGTTTGTATCCCCCCTCGTCTCGGTTCATCACCGGTGTTGCCTTCCTTATTCAGACCGCCTACATCGGCTACTTATAGCGGTGAGAAGCAGTACTCCAGTCAGAAGCTCTGAAGAAGGTGGCTGACAGACATCGAAACGTTAGCAGGTGAGATCAATACCTGGTTGTGTATAAAGAATCTCCCATATCCTATGAATACATCATATTGTCAGAGGAGTTAGCCAGCCACAGAGTTATACCTTAGCAACCAATGGCAAAGCAACAACTCCATTTGTACAATTTCTACTGCTGTATTTTCGTGGAAATGGCCGTCATGGACACTGTTATTCTGTTCTATCTACAGGTGGACGACTGTACGTGGTGCTACTGTCCTGTCGCCGGGCAGAACCCCGGATGCGTGACCCAGGACTGCCCGGCCCCGCCCTGCCCCAACCCCGTAAAAATCCCGGGACAGTGCTGCATGGTCTGCCACCCGACACATCTGTAAAATCAATCAATCAATCAATCGATCAGTCAATCAATAAATCGATCAATCAATAAATTAATCAATAGATCAATAGATCTTTGGATGAACTAAAAGATCAATCAATAAATCAATAAATGAAACGGTTGATCAATGAAGAAAGTAAGTAAGCAAGAAAACAAGCCATAAAGAATCAAGTTATTACACAATGACATCATGTTTGTGCATGTGAATTCCTTAAAAGTCACACAAATGCTTGGGCACCCCTGCTCAGCTGACACAATGAACCACAAGGGAACAAAAACATGTTTGCACAGGTCCCTACGAGGATCGAACTCGTGACCTTCTGCGTGTAAAGCAGACGTGATAACCACTACACCAATGAACCGTGCGTTGTGCACTAGCCTTGATGTGTATTTGTGTGTGTGTGTGTGTGCGTGTGTGTGTGTGTGCGCGTGTATTTGTATGTGTGTCTGTGTGTGTCTGTGTGTGTCTGTATGTCTCTGTGTGTGCGTACATGTGTGTGTGTGTATTTTTGTGCGTGTGTGTGTGTGCGTGTGTATGTGTGTGTGTGTGAGTTTGTATGTGCGTATTTGTATGTGTGTGTCTGTGTGTGTGTGTGTATTTGTATGTATATATGTGTGCCGGTTATAGTTTTGGAGATGCCTCCCTCACTCATCAAGGGAAACAAAGTATGCTAGAACCAGTAAAATGAGCTATTCCTACAAAACGTAGAGAAACAGAGAGTGGGAGAAGTAAAGCAATGAGCGAGGATTCAAGTTAGATTCTTTATAAAAAAAAAAAGATGCAAAATAACAAAGGGTATGTGCGGAAATATTGTGGGGTTTTTTTTAAGCCGCAGCCCTCTTATATTCATGATAAATGATGCCGATGATGCTTTGTAAAGAGACTGTTGACTGTCGCCGACAGTACTAATAACACCCCCAACTGGCCCCCGTGCTACTGAGGCACATCTGGATAATCGATGTATTGTCGCCATCTTCTGTGTGCATCAAAGCACACAAATCGTGCTAGAATCCATAAAACAAGAATTCTTCCAAAAGGTAAACGGCCCAAAAGCACTCTCGTCAAGACATCGCAGTGAAAATTTCTTATTTTCTTGCTAAGATGTTGATCTTGACCGGCCAGAGGTTTACCTCTCAGACATACCGTGAGATGCCCGCTCATAACCTTTGTATGATCCGTGTGTTTTTGTCATTTCCTGCACTCATAAAGGTATAAAACGAACCAAAATAGATAAACAAAATATTCCCCCTTAGCAATATCTATATGGCACTGTGAAACTTCGAAAGTCACTGTTTCGTCGAAGAATCTTTGGATTTCAGTGGGTTTTGCCACTTCCTGAGCGCGCACATTAAAGTGTGGAAAACAAATATGTACTAGAATGAATGCACCAGTATCTTTCCATTGAAGTTGGTGCTACGCTGTGATATTTTTGTCAGCTAACAGCAAGAGGAAAAGATGAAACGTTCGTGACATTTACAGGAGACCGAGAGCAAAACATATCGACAAGGATGTGAGATGGAATCTCCTATCTTTTTGTTCTTACAGGCACAGACAGACATCAAAGGATCCACGCGTTGTTTTTAAAGAGTCTTGCACCGCTTCCGAAGGAAACGTCAAATCCAATATGGAAAAGTCCACAAGTCCAATATAGAAAACAAGCATTTGAAAGTAGAGTAGCCACACGACATCTATTGTACTCACGCATTGTCTTCATCATGTTAGTAATGCAATTAGCCTCTGGGCAGACTTTTCAATAAACATATTATGATGTAAACACAATATTGTATTCAAAACGTCAGTTCTTTTCGGCACTGTGAACGACCAAACAACACACGTTTCTCTCAAAAAAGTACCATGTAAATTGTATCATCTGTTCCTTTACAGTCTTTATAGTGAAGTAGAACATCAACTACCAGTTTCGTACTTTGTAATAGGTTGATAAGGCAATGGGAAAATGCAAGCAACAATATGTCCCTGTCAAATGCTTGTGCCTTTTTATGACAGATATCCATCTAAAACGTCATACCTTGGGTCAGAGGTGGCGACACGGTTGTTGACAAAACAGTTTTATACACCAAGGATGTAAACATTATAATATTAACATAATATTCCTTCAAAACATCAGATCTTTTCGACACTCTGAACGATCAACAACACACTATGCTCTAGGAAAAATACCATTTGAAATATCTTTTGCTTCTTACTCATGTCTTCATGATATTTTCCTGGCAGTGTAGAAAATTACATTTGAGTTGCGTACTCTGTAATAGTTGGATAACCGTCATGATCCGTCATTAGAAAATCATAGAATCATATCCTCGTAGAATCATATGCTTGTGCCGCCTTTTTTATGACAGATATCCATCTAAAACGTCACACCTTGGGTCAGAGGTGGCGACACGGTTGCTGACAAAACATGCGCACCTGTCGCATAGAAATTTTGACAGCTGCACAACATGCGTACATCGAGTTGTTGACTGCTGAGTTGCGTACTTTGTAAAACAAAAGCCCACGAGAAGGTTATAGCAACGATTTGTTCTTGTCTCGTGGTTGTTATGTTGCAAAAAGTAACGATGAAATGTTCGTGGTATTTACAGGAGACTGCGAGCAAAACATATCCACAAGGATGTGAGATGGAATCTGGTATCTCTTTGTTCTTACAGCAAAAGACCGACATCAAAGAACTTTTTTTAAGAGTGGACAGTTCGCGTCTTCCATCGCTTCCGAAGCAAACGTCAAGCGCCCAAAATCCAGTCTCGATTACAACTATTTTAAAGTAAAGTAGGCACATGTTATAAATTGTACTGACTCATTGTCTTTTTATGGTATCAATAATCAATGATATGAACATAATATTTCTTCAAAACGTTAGATCTGTTCGGCACTTTGAACTATCAACAAAGTGTAACACTATGCTCTCGAAAAAAATACAACTTATCTTTAGTTTCTTTCTCATATCTTGCTGGTAGTTTCCTGATAGTGTAGAAAATTACATTTCAGTTGCGTACTTCGTAAAAATTGGATAACTCCATGAGAAAATTATAGAATCATATCCTCTTGTTTGTGCCGCCTTTTGGATGACAGATATCCATCTAGAGGATGGGTCAGAGGTGACGACATGGTTGCTGACTAAACAAGCGCGTCTGACTAAAAATGTGCATCATACGCACATCGCTGTTTATTGTCAACAGGCGTGAACATTGTGAGGGCGCAGGTATCCTGGTGTGACGAGCTCGCTAGAGCCTCCCTAACGGGTTCCTAGCTACTGGTAGCATTTTGGTACTCAGTAAAAACGTTAGAATCAAAACGCTAGCCGTAGCCGGGGCCTGCATTCGGGAGGCTATATATTGGCCACGTTTTCTTCTGTGACGTATCCCGATGATAGGTACCGATAAGGGAAGAAACCGATGACGTGGACCAATGGGAAGAGGCCTGGAGTTCGGCTCATAGCGGTTTTTGTGCGGGACACCCCGACAGAGTTTTAGTCGTGAGTCGTCTGTCTGATTACGGACTGGTGAGAAGACCGAGAGTAGTACTGGACGCGACACGACCGGTCGACCTGACAGAGATTTGGACCAACCTCGGTACCGATTGAACACTGTTCTACCGGTGCTTTTCTAGCTTCACCAGACGGTAAGAAATGTCTTCACACTCAGCAAACCGTACATTGAAGTTCTCTTAAAACTCCATATCTTCCAGAAGTTAACAAATCTTCCTTAGATATCAATTCATGATTGCCAACACCCTTAGTTCGGCGACCGACAGACATGACATGTTGAGTTCCCCTTTTTCATTGCTAAAGAACTTTGTGTGAGACGTCGCTTGCGTCCACCCGTTGCCTGCATTGTGTTGACTTAACGGGGAAATTAGATGTATATACGGACGTACGGATCGGTCGACATGTACAGTATGCAACCCTATAACGCACCGTTGAATTTAATCCTGGTGATTTTTCGGTTGTCTCTCCTCCTCATTGATACGCTTTGGAAAAAGGTTGTAACAGAAAGAGTTACAGGCAAGTTCAATGCTGACAGATCTGGTTCGGTCGACAATAGACAATCCAATAACGCACACATATCTATCCGTTTCCAAACTGATTTCAGAGGACACCTGAAACCTGGTGATGCCTCGTTCACTTTTCCCTTCTCGCAGTGATCTGCTGAAAAAAAGTTGTTTTGAGCAGTAAGTTATAGGTAAAATTGAGAATGGTTCGGTTGACAATACACACGCAAAAACGCACAAGTATCTTTCCATTTTTAAACAGATTTCAGGATAGACCTGAATCCTGGTGATTTTTCATTTGCTTCTCTCAGTAAGTTGTTTTAAACAATAGAGTTACAGGTAGATTTGATGCTGTGAGGACTGGTTCGGTGCAATGTACAAGCAAATAGCGCCCACCGATCTAACCTTTGTTAGCCATATGTCATAGTAAATCCGAATCATAATGATGTTTGTGTGCTTTTTCTCCATGATACGCTTTAAAGATGTTTGTTTGTTTGATCCGCATAACCGGCAAACATTTTTTCGACAAATAAAGTTACAGATGTTGAGAGATCAGGTTCGGTCGACAATGCAGAAGCCAAGAATGCACACTTACCTATCCGTTGTCACACAGATCTAAACACAGCAAACATGGTGTGGAAACTGTTGCTGCCCACGTTGGTGATGTTCGTCGCCATACACGGGGTAACTGGCCAAGGACTACCGGTGGGGATGCCGCCCCCACAACCCCCACCGCCCGAGCCGACCGAGGGAATGTCACTCGGGTATCCGGATCCCCCTGTACCCCAAGAAGAGCCCCACCCTCACCCGCCGGCACCCGAGCCCGAGCCCGGCCCTCCCGTTAAACCCGGCCCAGGAGGTGAGTGTATCTTTGAAAAAAAATCCATTTCCTGTAAACTTCGTTAGGGCCCTGTCACACTTTTGCGTATCGAGTGCGCGTGAGTTGCGCATTAACATCTTTTTTGTTTAAGTAAGGTTTGTGGGGGGAAAAGTTGCTTTCTACTTTGATCGACCGTTGTGCAGCCTAGTCATCGAACCTAAGAAATCACTTATTCGGCTGCAAACTTAACCAAAACCAAAAACATGTTATACGCAACTCATGCGGACTTGTATATACGCATAAGTGTGACAGGAGCTTTACATAGATTTTTTTCATCTTGGAAATAGATCAGTGTAACTGTGACTATGAGGCTTATCATTTACACATCGCCTGTGTATTTTAATCCGGGATTATCACTTATGTCAAGGCGAGATAGCAATCCCCGTGTGCCTGAAACCTCACGTTTTAGAAGCATTGTTGACGTACTAAAGAACACAGCGACTTCCGTACGGTAAACTGAGAGATACAAATTAGAAATGCAAACTAAAATATAGAATTCTACTTGCTGAATGGTAAAGGTTTCAACAAAAGTTAATGTAAAATCGCGGGTATCAGCATGTTTCTGATAACAAAAACAAATCTTTTATGTATTTGCCTGTTTTTTGCTTTATGAGGGTTGGCGCAAGATACAGGCAAATCTTCTGATGGCATCGAGTCTCTTGAAATCTGGTGTACTTAAGCAAAGAAATATGAATAGCTCTTTACGTCAAACATACGGTTTTGAGAGGGTCCCCTGTGTGTGGGCGTCTTATACCGGATATGTAGATATACAGTTGGGGGAGGTATTTCGTCAGAGTTCGAGTAAACCTGAATTTTCACCACTTCTTGGGATGGGAGCGGTGTAATTCACTGGGGTTAGTTGAACACATTAAAGTTCTTGCCTGACAACAATTGCAAATTACTTTAAGATATAAGATATAAATTAATGTTCAAGGTGACTGTCCAATTATACACAAACTAGTTGCTGATTTAGCTGTTTATGACACTATATGGTGTGATTTACTTCATACAGTTTTAGATTTTGTGGAGTTTGACTATAAAATCATATAGAAACTTGGGACTATTTCTGATACCAGTTGACTAGATCTAGAGTTGTAGGGTTTGATCTCGTCTGTAGAAGCAATGTAAGTAGAAATGTGCCACTTTTCTATAATGCATGAGTCCTGTGATTTTAGGAAGGTTACATTTTATTTTCATCCCGTATTATAGGAAAGTTTGAGTACTTAATTGAATGAATAGTACCTTTCGATGTGGCTGATATCACGGTAGGTAAGAATTTTGCTTTTTTACACTTTAACGTATGAACGTCTGTTTCACGTTTCGAAACTACAGTGTGCACCGTCGATGTCGTTTTCGTCATCGACGAATCATCCAGCATATCGACCTCCTGGTTCAACCGCGTCAAGCGCTTCATCGTCGACTTTCTCAACTGCTTCAAGGCATTTCATGAAATCTGGGTGAGTGAGCCTCCGATACCTTATTTTCATTGATATTGATTCTAATTTCACCTTCGAAATCATCTACCTATTAAGTTCATCCTTTGTTTCTTCTGAATATAATAGTGACATTTTGGCTTTGAACCAGGCTTATATTATAGCTAGCAAACGTATCAAACTTAGTATGACTGTGATTATACATTTTTGTTAATTGTTTATATTGCTTGCTTGTCTTGGGCTATCCAATTGCTGTTACTTTTTGTTATTGTATTTGTCTATGTCAGTTGTAATGTTTTTCCAGAGGTGATGTTTGATATTAGCTACTTGCTAGAGTGCATCATCTCTGTGTCCTGTGTATTCTTCAGTTAATTGATTTTAAAGAATCATCTAGCTCCATTGGCAATGGCTGGAACTTTCTTTAGACATTGTGCGATCGAGCTCATCACCTGCGATATGCCACTTATACAAACACGCACCCGAAAACATAACCTTTCTAGAGAAGATAGAAATGGCAAATTATTCTTAAATCCATACCGTGGGTACCGGTATAGGACTGAAATAAATTGTCTTTTGTCATGTTTCTTCGTCTACTCCTTCTTATGCCAAATTCTCAAATGGATTCAACTTTTTCATCTTTAGGCCAAATGGCCTGAACATTGGTATGGGGTTGAGTTGAGTTGTCAGATACCCCCAGATGTGCCCTTTTAATTTTTTTTATGTAGGCTTTATTTTATTAAGGTTTTGGGCCATTTTTAGTCCAGAAATGTATGTTTTAGGCTCCTGTGCCCTGAATATACAACCAAATGACTTGAAATCTGTTACAAGGATACCTTGGACATATACTAATATAGGATATCGTTCAAATTTGTGCATGCATCATTTTAAGAATGCATATTTTAGTATATTTGGCCCTTATTAGTGAAAACAAATGACTTGAAATTTTGTATGGGGATGCCTGTGACATCCACCCAAGGACTTTATTCACACTTATTGCATACACCACTTCATAATCATTAGTATGGGACTCCTGACTATTTTCAGACTAAAATGCTCATTTTTGGATCCTATGCTCTGGTAATCCTATCGGGTAACTTGGCACGGGGGTGGCAAGGACATATACCCACAGAAATTTGCTGACTTTTTAGCTGAACACCGCGGTTTTCAGACCTAATCTATATTTTGGGTTCCTGTGTCATTATATGAAAGCCAAATAACTTTGAACTGGGTAAAGAGGTAGCTTTTGCACTTGAGACGAAGAAGGGTTAAAATTGCAGAGTCAATTTTGCATAGTATTGGTTCCGAACAGTCCATTCTTGTTTGTGGGGTCAACTTGAAAAAAATGGTCATTATGTTTAGCCATACCTAGTATGGCTCAACATATTGTTTTTGTTCATGTTCTTCTTCTCCTCCTGCCAAATCTTCAAATGGATTCAACTCCGCCATTTTTTAACCAACTGACCTGAAATCTGGCATGGAGGTAAAGATGGCAAATACCCTTTGGCGATTTTTCATTTTTTTCGAAACAGGCCTTAAAAACATTTTTATGGAGTTTTTTTTGGGCATTTTTAGACAATTTTTATATTTTGGGCTCCTGTGCCCTGGTATTGCAAGCAAGTGACCTGAAATTCGGTACAAGGGTGCCTTGAACATGTCCCTACAGGACTTCAATGACATTTCCGGTGTACATCACTTCAGAATGCTTCATTTTGGGGACTTTTGGACCCATTTTCAGACCAAAAACGGGCCAAAAGTGGTATCCCCGTTCCATGTTCTATTTGCTGCTGGCCAAGGAATCCATGTTCTATCTAAGGTTCCGCGCGTTCCATTTGCTACTGGCCAAAGAACGCGTGTTCTATTTAGGTCACCTGAGGTCATATTGCAGGAACACACGCAAGCCTTTGCCAATGTTGCAGTAAGAAGCTCTTGGGGTCTCGCAGAGCTTGTAGAGAGAATTTGTTTGCATGGGTGATTTTGGAACAGTCAATTTATGCATCGGGAGGGAGATTGGCGAAGTATGGTGCTCTCGCGAATGTTACCTTTCTACATGCAGTTAATATTTCGATTTGCCCAGGTATTATTTTGGGACAGCCCACTTCTTGCATGGGGAGGAGTATGGCTAAACATGCTGTATTTGCTCAGGGGCAAATGACGGCCTTTCTAGTTTTGGATTGGATTTGCAAGGTTCATTTCTGCAAAATGCTTGTATGGAGCAAATTCATTTGTGCTTGGGAAGGGAGATGGGTTGAAATATGCCGTATTTGCTCGCTAATGAAGCATCTATACCATCCATTTCTTATTGATTGTGACATAGCTTGGAATCATTCAATTCAACTGCGTCTCGAGGACATACCTCCCTTTGGGCCCACCCTACGGACTGCCCCCCTTCATTTTCGACGACATGATGCAGGAGGGAGGCCTGAGCCGCATCGGGAAGGCTATTCGCTACATGAGGGACACGGTTAGTCCAAGATTTCTGGAATCTTTTATATCGTGGTCTGCGCTTCTGTTACTAGCCACATTTGGTTCAAATTACTTGGACTAGAAGGCCGGGGTTCAAGCCCCAGGTAGGACACCTCTGGACAAGAGGCGCATTGAGTCATACCAAAGACTTTATAAAAATGGTACATACTTCTTAAATAGTATGCGAGTTAAACACACTCCACTGCCAGTGGACTAGCCCCCTGCTGCAGTGATTGCACCACAGTGTGGCCCAGGGCTATGAAACGGAGATGGGCAATGGTGTGGGAGGATTTTTTTTATATTGCATGAAACCAAAGATTTTCAGAGGGTCCCTTGTGTGTAGGCGTCTAATACCGGATATGCACTAGATAAGCAGTTGGGAGAAGTATTTTGTCGAGGGCGTGTAAACCTAACTTTTCACCACTACTTGGGAGCAGTACAATTCATTAAAACGTTACTTCAGTCATCCTCTATTGAATTTGAACATGATCATTTTTTGTGTATTGATTCATGTTTGGCAGTGTTTTGGGTGGGGTGGACACCTACCCTTGTTGATAAGTGTGATGGGTACTTAAACCTTCCACAAACACCGGACCGACCGTTTGATGTCCCACCCATACGACTGTTTCCAAACTAGTAACGTGCCGGTCGGAGTTAATCTTTATGATGTTGAGTCTACATGCTGATACTTCTATCAAATGTTTTTGTTACTAACCCCAATGTAGTGTCAATATGAATCTGGTGCGTTATAATCATGATCACATTTATCAAAAGTAATGTGATAAACACTGTAGCAAAACTCTAGTGAATAGCAAAGTTTCCCATTTGGAATATTCCTTGGTTCACGCGTTTGTTTGTCTGTTTGCTTGTTTGTTTGTTTGTTTGTTTAGACCCGTTTCCGTGACGATTATCCTCGGGTGGCGGTGGTCTTGACTGACGGATGGGATCAAAGTGACAGTGAAGGGCAGGTAGGAAACATTTCTCAATTTATAAACAGCTGTTTGAATTCCTAAAAATACGTAACATGTGTGCTGCGAAACATCATTAAAAGCAGGAGTGATAGCTAATGAATGTATACTTTCTAAAGACGTTCAAAATTGGGATGGTGAGTCACTAACTCAGGTATGATGTGTTAGACATTCCACCACGGACAGAATCTCATCCCATGCTACACAGTCTTTTGTACAGTAGATCAGGCTCCATGATTTGTTATTACGCAGTAGAAGTTGTCACACGTTGCATTTTGTACAGTTGTAAAGCCAGAGCCTTCTCATGTAGCCTTCCTCTCTGTCCCTGTCACTATGACTAAAGGATACAATCATTGAATCAATCAATCAATCAATCAATCACTCAATCAATTATCTTCTGGCATTCAGTACTGATGTGTGGCGGCTGTATACATCTCTCTCGAGTTGGCATAAGACCTCATTTCTCAGTTCTTTATTGACATATCAACATATAAGACACTGGTGACTCCTACCCTCCTTAGTATGTTTTCGACTTTGTCCTCTGACCTACATCTAGGCCGGTCTTCAAAGCCCTTACAGGTTTGGTCTGTTTCCGCGCCAACTGGTGTTATCACCTCATGTGTAGTTTCTAGCTCTCCAGGCGTGTCCCAGGACGTTTAGTTGGTGTCTGGCTATCCTACGGCTGACTGCAAAAATACAAAACTGTATGGATTGATTGATTGATTGATTGATTGGTTGGTTGATTAATAATCATTTGACATCATCGATCTTCTTACTGTAGGCAATGGACGACTACGCGGCGCAAGCTGACGCTGCAAGGGCGGCCGGAATCGAGCTGTACGCTGTGGGTGTCGGAGACCCGGGCCAAGCGGACAGCGCTGCGCTGGAGGCCATCGGCGGGAGCTCCGGCCACGTGTTCAGCATGGACAACCCCTGCAAAGTCGCCTTCCGGATAATGGCGGAGCAATGCGTACAATCAGGTAAATCGTAGTTCAATGCGGAAATTATAAAAACATATCAAGATTGTGTCGTGCTGGTTTGATATGCAGGGGAGATTGTTCAAGATATTCTAGGCAGGTTTATACTGATTTGGCTTGTTAGTGCCAAACATGCAAAACTAGTGAGGGGACTACCAATAAACCTTTCTTCTACTGTCGTTTATAAAAGTGCATGTACATGTGCATCCCTACAAATGTAAAGCTTGACTCTCGATCTGCCTGTGCTTGCGTGCGTATGCAATTTTCAACAGACAGTATGCAAGTTACCCGTACAACATCCTCATATGTCTGTGGGTCGCAAAGTAGGGTTAAGTATTGTTAAGGGGGTGAAGTCTGCCATGTCTGATTGTCACCTTATGCTTTTGTCGTTTTATCAGTGAAGAAAAATTGATTACTACAAATTGTAGTTGTAAAAAGTAGTTAAGCTTTTACTGGATTTTTGAACTTTGGCGTTATGAACTGAGTGATGTCATTTCAGGTGTACCAGGTTGCGGGGCGTATAAGGGGGATGCCATCGTGCCCCTGGGGTCCTCTTACGAGGTGAGATTCAAAACTGCCATGAGGAGATGTAGAAGTTTGCATGAAGACGTTTCGGAATGGCTGATTTTTTTTATCAATTAGGAAGTAAATAGAGAATTTAGAGAATTGTAAATAGAGTACATTTGCTTTAAATTGTTGCTTTTTTAGCTTAGTAAGTTCTAGGCAAGTTTTCCAGCGTTAAGGAAGAGACAGGAAGGTGTGAGAGTTTGCAATCATAAAATGATTGTGTGATGACAGTGGAATGTTGATGTGTCTGTATTAACACCTTGGTATTAACCATGTCATTGTTAGCTGTGACAAGGACCTGTGTTTAGCGCGCTGAGGCCACCCTCCCAAACAGGCCCGCTATCGCTCGGTAACGTTACCTCCCATAGCGGCCCTGCCCTTTCAAGCCGGTAAAATCGCTTCTGGCGACGTCACCACCAACATAGCTTTCAACCAATCAGAGGGTTGGCTTAAGCCCATCTAGAGAAAAGGCGCAAAGGATGCTGAGATGCTATCAACCAATCAGATTACGTCTTACCGCGCTACTTTGGGTTCAGAGCAAAACTAACGGCTGTTTGTGCCAAATAAGGCTAGTTCATTAATTCTTCATGAGCAACTATCAATAACGTCGCCAAAAGCGATTTTACAGGCTTGAAAGGGCAGGGCCGCTATGGGAGCTCTGGAGGGTGGCTGAGACGGGAGGGTACAATTAACGTGTTTCCCACTCATGACAAACCCTCCCCTGCAGTTGCTGGCTTGGCGGGATGGCGGCGTGTGCGGGAGTTGCGAATGTTCAGACGATGGACGTATGGAGTGCTCGGGCACGGGTTGTCCACTGCAGTATCCGCCCTGCGAGAACAACGTGCAAGTCGCGCCCTGGTGTTGCCCTGCCTGTGCTGACGCTGATAAATACGATGGTTAGTTTTTAAACCAGAAAACTACTACTTCGCGTTATTCCGTAATCCAGCCTGTAAGAAGTCATAGAGGTGTTTCCTACCTGCTTCGCAGAACATAAATGCATGGTCGTTTTCATTTCGATGTTTCGAGCTAGTAGTAGTTGGGAGGAGTACTACTCAGTGGCCAGAAAAGCCCGTCAGGAAATGGACCGAGCCTGCACCATTAGACTAGCCTTACTCTTAGGTGTGGCTGTTCACAACTACATAATCACGAGTTGATAGGACTATAGATTGGAAATTGACAGCCTTTATTGTACATTCATGCCTTATAGGGCTAAGTACAGGCATGCATATATAAAAGTGTTAATAAAGTACATATAATGTAACTTACAAGACGTCTAATACTATCCTAAGTAGTAAAACTTTGGTTCTAAAACTACTGAAATACAAATACTCGACTTCTTCTCGTCTTTTTAAGAAGTTGTAAGTTGGGGGGATAAGAAAAATTTTGCAATTTTCAAATCATAGTTGGTTTACTAACATACTGGCATCATTTCAGTTCCGGACGGCTGTAAACACGAGGACGGCATCATCCCAGTGGGGGTAGAGTACAAGGTAAGATCTGGGACTGACACGTGCCTGTCAGAGCTTGGACTGACACCTGTCTGTCAGAGCAAGGACCGACACCTGTCTGTCAGAGCTAGGACTGACACCTGTCTGTCAAAGCTAGGACTGACACCTGTCTGTCAGAGATAGGACTGACACCTGTCTGTCAGAGCTAGGACTGACACGTGCCTGTCAGAGCTTGGACTGACACCTGTCTGTCAGAGTTAGGACTGACACGTGTCTGTCAGAGCTTGGACTGACACCTGTCTGTCAGAGCTAGGACTGACACCTGTCTGTCAGAGTTAGGACTGACACGTGCCTGTCAGAGCTTGGACTGACACCTGTCTGTCAGAGTTAGGACTGACACCTGTCTGTCAGAGCTAGGACTGACACGTGTCTGTCAGAGTTAGGACTGACACCTGTCTGTCAGAGCTAGGACTGGAAGTTGTCTGTCAGAGCAAGGACTAACACCTGTCTGTCAGAGCTAGGAATGACACCTGTCTGTCAGAGTTAGGACTGACACCTGTCTGTCAGAGCTAGGACTAGAAGTTGTCTGTCAGAGCAAGGACTAACACCTGTCTGTCAGAGCTAGGAATGACACCTGTCTGTCAGAGTTAGGACTGACACCTGTCTGTCAGAGTTAGGACTGACACCTGTCTGTCAGAGCTAGGACTGGCAGCTGTCTGTCAGAGCAAGGACTAACACCTGTCTTTTAGAGCTAGGAATGCCACCTGTCTGTCAGAGTTAGGACTGACACCTATATGTCAGAGCTAGGGCTGACTCTTGTCTGTCAAGACTTTCGTGACAATTTTTTGGATACAGAGAATAAACGTTTGTCTCAAGCAGAAGAGAATGTCTGTTGTAACGTTTTGAGGTTACTTTCTGAGTAGCCATTGCTAAGTACAGTTTCTCCGGGATACTCATGTGCTTTTGTGATATATTCTACACTGAAAATTCTTCATACCTTACATAGAATGGCACATTTTAGTGAAATGGTATTCTACCCAGCCTCTTAAACGAATAAATCTGCTCTATTGAAGCATTTTGAAGACCAACGAAGAAAAACGTTATGTTTTATCAAAATGCTACTTGACCAATCTCATCTGTTTCTGCGTTCTTTCCTGTGAGAAGCGAAAGGATATCAATTCCGTATAGTATACGTCACCTTAGAACATTCCTATTAGTATCGTATCTACGTAGCTGTGACAAAAGACACGAACGCGAACGTGTGATAAGCCGGTTCGTGGTTTGCACTGCGCCTGCGCACTGAGATGCATCGTTGGTGATATGTCAATGTTGAAGGACATTAACAAAACTGGGACACTAACAAACAAGGTCTAGATAAGGATAGTTTGCAAGTGTCTACCTCGCGCATGCACAGCTCAAATCGTGCTTATAAACGTGTTCTATTCATGACTATCTCCCATCTACAGCCGGACGACTGCACGACCTGTACCTGTCCAGCCGCCGGAGCACAGCCGGAGTGCATCAGCATGGCCTGCCTGCCTGCGGATTGCCCCAACCCCGTGTATTTCAAGGGGCAGTGCTGCCCGGTCTGTGCCGGCTGTCTGGAAGGGGACGTACTCATCCCCGTTGGGTGCGATTATCAGGTAAGACCTAAGACGGACAGAACTGTAACAACAAAAAATCACGTTGGCGATGGCTTCTTAAAAGTCATACAAATGTTTGTTTTGTACATTTTGCATTCATCGGTGTTCCTTTGTAGGATGAGAGCTAGGACTAGTATAGCTCATAGAAACGTCGTAACGGGCTAGTAATTCCTAGATACAGTTTAGAAAAGGTGGTTAGCTCTAGATATACAGTGCAGGGCACAGTTTAGGGATTGTCCATTTTCTACAGGCCAGGTCATCAACATACAGAAAATAATAAAAGTTTCGACCTAACACTGCACGAAATTGCAGATAACAAATTTTTCGAATGTGTGGCTGTGTGTTTCGACTGTAAATGAGTTCACTACTTTCGCCACGTGACACATGGGGCAGTGGATCAAATATGCCAGATAACTTATGTCGTCCTCCGTCTCGGTTCAGGGTTCGTTGAAGGGACGAATGGTCCAGATGTACGGCGTTTCTTTCATTGCTTGACAGATACAAGAACTGCACATCCCAAAACTTGTTTCAGTTCAGTTCTCTACAGTGTCTGTTGGATGGTGTGGCATCGTGTGGCGCAATCGGTAGGGTGTTTCGCCCAGAACCGAGAGGTCCCGGGTTCAAAACCACTGGTATGGCCCGATGTTGTGCCCTTGGGAAAGGCGCTTTACACGACTTTCCTCACTCCACCCAGGTGTGAATGGGTACCTGACTTCGGTTGGGGGAAGGTCGTATTGAGGTTACCTGCTGGCGCAGCAATTCAGCACTGGCTGCCATTGCACGGGTAATTATAATTTCTGATCAATAAACCATTATTATTATGAGTGGGTTGACATATTTGCAATGTTGCAGCCGGATCCGTGCACGTATTGCCACTGCGAAGCCGTCGGAGCACCGCCGATCTGCGCCGTCCAGGACTGCGCGGCCCCGCCCTGCGCCAACCCCGTGCACGTCCCGGGACAGTGCTGCCCCGTCTGCTATGAGATCGGATGTGAGCACGCTCACGGACTCATCCTGCCGGGCAAAGAGTACCAGGTGAGAGAGCTAGCTATAGGACTGACGTCTGTCCGTCAAACCTGAGTGTGAAGTCTAACAGAATTGCAGCGCGATTTAGTCGGGATAATTCTTATCTAATTCCAAGTGCCGTTTAAACCTAATAAAGAGGTCCTTGCCGTCTCTGTGGTAACGAGTTCCGAAACTGAATTCGAAGAAAAAAGGTTGAACTGTGATTTTGCACACAGAAATCCCTTTAAAATATTGTACTGCACGACTCCAGTTAAACATTTCTTCAGAATGGTTTATACCAACTGAAGTTTCAAGCCGAGTTCCAAATAGGCCACAGTAAATCATCACACACTGACACAATTGATAAAAAATTGTTTCCAGCAACGTCTCTATTGCCCCCTGATTGGCAAGCGATGGACTAGCAATCTACCACTCTTTTGCCCTAACGGTCCTACCTTGCCCTACAGGTGGATGCCTGCATGACGTGTTTCTGCCCGAATCCCGGAGCGGAACCGATGTGCGCCACCGCGAGCTGCTTGTATCCGGAGTGTGACATGCCCGTACAGGTCGCAGGGCAGTGCTGTCCAACCTGTTACGGTTAGATTGCTTCTATGTATCAAGAGTACAACAACGTAATGTAGTCGCAGCACCTTTATTTTGCCAGTAAGATAACAGAAGAAGGTTTCACTGAAGTTCTGATACATTTATTTTGGTTAGCGATTAGTATTTGGTTCAAGAAACGTTGTACACAAGTTAAGGGTCTTGGGAATTGCAGTCGTCTGTAACCTCTAGCACACTGAAGTAGCCCTTTGACTACCAACGTTATTGGTTACGGAGTAGAGAATGTTAAATGACTTGTGGTTTTAATTGCCAAAATAGAACAAGGAGGTGTGTAGACATTGCCACAATTGTTCTGTACATGGATTGGCTTCAATCGCAAATGAAGAGGGTCCTACATTGATTAGACTTTGGGGCCTCTAAAAGACATGTCCCCGTGGCGCAAGCGGTAATGCAACCCTGTAACGCTACCATCTAGATCATATTCTGTGGATCCTAGGGCCCGATTTCGATCTAGGGGTCGACTCTAGCTCGGATATGTTGTAAGGGATTGCATTCGTCTTTTCGGATGGTGACGTAAAGCCGGCGGCCCCGTGTATGAGGGAGCTTCAGGCATTAGCCTCAAGCGTCAAACCTCTGCAAATAAAAGAACCCAACACACTTATCGAGAAGAGTAGGGGTGACCCGGTGTGCTTGGCCCAAAATGGGAGCCGTAGCGAAGCCGCATTGCACTACTAGCTAACAAATTAAAAAAGCGTCATGCTTCGTCCTCAGTCTGAGGTTCGACCGCTTATCATATTATCATTAAAACTCGAATCTCCCTTGGTGATAAACTTAATGACGTCATTTCAGCTCCGGACGGCTGTTTGTACAAAGAAGAAAACGTCATCATCCCCGTGGGGGATACTTACCAGGTGAGATCTACGACTGTCTGTCGAAACTGTCATAAGGAAAGATAGATTCTGTCTCAGGCCATAGCGGGATGCTAGGTAGATGGAGTAAACTTTTGTAACGTTCCCTTGTTGGTTATGAAGTGATTGGCAAATTCCGTTGGGTTGGGGAGGGGGGATATGATATATCGTTTTAACCTATAGTTTTCCTTCTGACATTTTGCACAATCACATTTCTATACATATAGACGATTTTAAAGCTTTCAGATGGAATATTAGTTTTAACAGTACTTGGTTCTTGTGGGCCGCCTCTACGGAAAATGGCAGAGCCTGCTATTTCCAAAACCGGGACCCGCGCGGGCTGCACTTGAATACTTTTTGGTACCTTTTGTGACTTTGTTGTCTTTTATATTTCGTTCCCAAAGATTGCCCGGTCGGGCCCCGGATTGGAAAAGTGACCCAAGCATAAAGCACTAACTCGTCTTTATCTCACTGAAACTTCAATCCTACAGCCGAATCCATGCACGTACGTCTATTGCCCCGCGGCCGGAGAGGAGCCGTCGATCGCGATCATGGACTGCGCACCTCCGGATCCGAACTGCCCCAACTACGTTCATGTGGCGGGGGAGTGCTGCCTGGTCTGCCTCTAGGGCGACCTGTAGGATCACCTCAGCTTCAGCTAGAGGAAGGTACGAAATCTGTTTGCTATCGTGATTGTGTAGTCTGTAACTAGGATCCCTTCTCGCTAGCTAGATCGCGGTACGGGATCTCTGATGTTGTAGTAGTAGCTGCCGGGTCAGCCTCTAGGGCGACCTGTAGGATCACCTCAGCTTCAGCTAGAGGAAGGTACGGAATCTGCTTGCTTTTGGCAAATATGCAAACGTTAGACACAACAAAAAGAGTTTGCTGCTTTGGGGAGCTTTTCATTTGAGACGAACTCTGTCTCTTCATCAACCCGGTCAAGTCAGATCTCGTCTTGGAGTTCTCTTGTTACGTGACTGATGTTGATTATCACGTGACAAAAGGCGTGTCATATACAGACTTGAGATAGTGACCCCCTGCCCCTGTTTAAGGTACTGCATTGTCTCCTTGCTATCTCGCTTTTATAGTCTGTAACTAGTTGTTGATGAACATGTAGGATCCCTTCTCGCTAGCTAGATCGCGGTACGGGATCTCTGATGTTGTAGTAGTAGCTGCCCGGTCTGCCTCTAGGGCGACCTGAAGGATCACCTCAGCTGCAGCTACAAGAAGGTACGGGATTTGCTTGCTATAGTGATTGTGTAGTCTGTAACTAGGAACCCTTCTCGCTAGCTAGATCGCGGTACGGGATCTCTGATGTTGTAGTAGTAGCTGCCGGATCTGTCTCTAGGGCGATCTGAAGGATCACCTCAGCTGCAGCTAGAGGAAGGTACGGGATCTGCTTGCGATCTCGATTGTGTAGTCTGTAACTAGTTGCAGATCAACAAGTTGGATCCCTTCTCGCTAGCAAGATAGCGGTACCGGATCTCTGATGTTGTCTGACTTGCTAATCTGCATGCAGATCGACTCATTGGATCTTAGGCAACTGGTTTAGGGTATAAGATCAAGGCTCTTTTAAGCATCAGGCGAACACGCAAAGATCTCTACACACTATATTCATTCCACCGATCGCACACCCTGCTTGGGCCTCTCCCTGCTGAAACTCTCCATAAATGACATCAGGCCTCTCCCAGCCCAGAGCTCTATACCCCCTGGGTTCCGGGCACGACCATTCTCTAGTGTCGGTGGTGACACCTGTCATAACACTGTGATCGCTCAGTAGATGCGAAGCTGCAACTAATCATGCTCTGCAATCATCAAACTGTGTTGATTCATTCTGCAACGTTATTCTTTTATGTGCGAGAGAAACGTTGAAGGCTATTTCAGCGTCTGTAAGGGCACATTTAAGGGCCACAAAGTATTGTCCTGTTGTGTTGTGTTGTGTTCGCAATTACAGTTCAACTTTGCTTCAGAATGACTTCTACCAGCAAAGATAAACTTTCAAGGGAAACTTTTGGCCTGTTTTTGTTTAACTGAACACCACAAAGAAAAATTGGCCATTCGTGGCGACAAACTACATGTTGTGTAAGAGCCGAACAAATGTTGACCACACTGACTACAATGTAAACAAAGGCAATACTGGCAGATCCAAAGTTTTATCTTCAATCTTGATTTGAATTCTTCATTTTTCACATCCTATTTTCTGTCATGTTTCAGATAAATCAGCGATCACGTGGGAACTAGATGTCTCCAAGCAGGCCCAATGGATTGCAAAGACCGTATCCAACTGGAAGAATGAGCTTGTATAGCAATCCAACCCTTCGGTTGCAAAACGTACTTCCTCTGCCAGTTTGATACGGTCTTCGCAACCTATAAATCTGCTTGGAGATTAGGAACGAGGCTGTCTGCCTGGAACGACAACAGAGAGTTGTCAGAATTTCCCCGAATAAAATGATCTGCGGAAATTGTTGTCGCTTACCTTTATTTAGATCTCCATTAGTGATACACATTAATATGCACTATTCTTCCTGGAGTCCTTATACAAATAAATAAAATGAAACTATACAATTAGTTAACTAAGAATTCAACAAAACAAATGTGGTGAAATCAAAAATGAACGAGAGATAAAAGAGAGAGGTCAGAGGTCAACATAACTGAAAACATAATCTGGATGTAGTATACAGAAAACCAGAAATAATCATAAATTACGAATAGAAGTAACTTTTAAAAATAAACTGAGCATAATGTAAATACGAATGAATAAACGCAATAAACTGATTAATAATAATTCCAACTAAATCAACCTTGACAGAATAAATATACATGTGTACAAAAGAACCGGCATTCTGGTCATCGGAAGTCTTTGGTTTGTCCTATAACAGAATATGTGCACTGGTACAGCTAAACTAGAAACTTAGGTACATGGAAACAATTTTGGGTGCACAACTTAATTTTGTCAGCTTAATCTAAATACAAACCTTAATGCCTCTCTTCAGAAGTTGAATGTGAAAGTCTACAGCCGACTTAAAAAATATTCAACAAGTGATAAAATAACAAAGGTTTTATCACTTTTTATTTACTTGAATGTCAAGACTATGGTGTATACGCACATCACTAGTGTAATACAAAATAAATTACAATAGTACCTTTACGTTCGTTACCCTACACAACTATCTATGTGCACCGATGAACCCACAGTCAATAGTTAGGTGCACAGCTCCTATTTTCTGTGCGTGCATGTTTACTATAGTATTTCCAGCCCTGTTCTATCATCTAGTTATATAGAATCCTTGAATTAGATTTCTTCCTATCTTCCCCAACAGCACAAACAAACAAACAAACAAACAAACAAACAAACAAAACAATCCTCACAGCTAATATCAACCCCTCAATCCCATTCCTTCAAAAACATACTTGTAATAAGTTGTACGAAATTCAAGTAAATATATACAAGTTGATAACTGCAAAAATTCTGTTACAGAATGTACTGTCTTCATCCTTAAGAGCAAATATCTGTAAGGATCAAACAAAAGTGCTCAGGATCAAAAAATAGACTCGGCTCTTATTTTTTACAGATTGAAATATTACTTGGCCCACAACCCCTCAAAATAGCCTAAAACCCATCGTTGCCACATAGCAATAAAACAAGAACGTAGCCTTCAGAACCATCTATTTGGTAGACAACACTAAGGTCCATACGCTAACAAAATAAGAATTCAAATTTTGCAAGAATTCATCTGATAGCCATTTTATGTATCTATATATGTTATACATTTCAAGCAGAATATTTTACTGACCGAGACTTATAGCTCCTCAAAGTTAGGCAAATATCCAAGTTATTTTCAGCCTTAAAACATCGTGTTGTTTTCAGGTTGCTCAAAGACTAAAATCTATCTGTACACATCAACCTCACACCTTTTTCGTACAAGTTTAGGCCGCATTGTGAGACAAGTACTATAACTATGCAAAATATGAGCCAAATCGATTTTTTGACCCTGGGCACTATTGTTCACTGTACAGACATTTGCTCTTAAGCTCATTTCACATATGATTTTGTATTCAAAATTTGTTAACACCCAAGGAACAGAGACATTACATTTTTTACGCAGCGTGTACGTAATAACATAATAAAATGTGCTAAGCAGAAAACTACTGGGAGTGTAGTATGGCAGTTGCAAAGTATAGTTCCAAATTTCATCATAGTTGACCTCAACTATGCTGAAATTAGAATACATCAGACTACATGAATGCCAATTGTGATGCTTTCGGACAAATTTGCGAAATTTTCTAGCTCTGCTACTGGACTAGTATTATATGTATCAGAACCACTTTAACGCTTTACTCCCTTGGAATGGCACAAAGATCAAAATCTTCAGCATTATTTGTAATCCCAGCTTTGCCTCTGGTGGATGGCAGAGCAGCGCCCTCTGGCAGTTTGAAGGTGAAGTGCTGCATGAGCGAGGTGAAGAACAGGAACAGCTCCATCCTGGCCAGCTGCTCTCCCAGACACGCACGGCGACCTGCAAACGGGTTCAAACGTCATAATAAAGACATGCGTTTAGGAATGTGTACCTAAAACCTGCCAGGGGTACTGGCAGTTTGCTTGGTTCGCCCAGGGGCTAAGGGTTCGAATCCTGTCAAGTCAACGATAATATGCCCTTGGGAATGTCGCTTTACACGACGTTCGTCAATCCACCCAGGTGTAAAAATGGGTGCCTTTGGCTGGGGTCGCAAAAAGCAGTGGAAATAGGGTGTTGGGTTCAGCTCTCCAATACCGTGCCAAAGACACATTGAATAACAACCAACATGAAATTTCCCTTTGTAAATAAAATAAATGATACTTGAGTTCAAGACTAATTTTCAAACTTACCCAGAGAGAATGGAATGAAGGTGTCGCCCTTCTTGAATTTCGAGTCGTCCAGAAATCTTTCGGGTTTGAAGACGTCGGGGTCGGGGTAGACCTCGGGATCGTGCAGAACCGCCCACAGGTTGGGAAACACGGCGGTGTCCTTCGGTATGTCGTATCCGAACAGGGTGGTGTCGTTGGACGTGTTGTGCAGGGCCCCGGTGGCAGCGATGGGGTTGATGCGCATGACTTCCGTGATGACCGCCTCCGTGTAGGGCAGCAGGCTACGATGGGAGATGGACGGAGTGACGTCATGTCCGATTGTGTTGTCGATCTCTTGATGTACCTTGTCGAGATATGCAACACGGAAAAACTTCAGAATAGATAAACCAAACACAAATAGTCTAAAGAAATATCTAACATGTGGAACCATAAACTGATTAACATATGAGTTACAAACTGTGACCCTATCCAAGATGTTTAAGTGACGCTCTGTCCGATGGTGCTGTCGATCTCTCGATGCACCTTGTCGAGATATGCAACACGGAAAAACTTCAGAATAGATGAACCAAACACAAATAGTCTAAAGAAATATCTAACATGTGGAACCATAAAACGATTAACATATGAGTTACAAACTGTGACCCCATCCAAGATGTTTAAGTGACGCTCTGTCCGATGGTGTTTTCGAACTCTCGGTGCACCTGGTCGAGATATGCAACACGGAAAAACGTCAGAACGGATAAACCAAACACAAATAGTCTAAAGACATCTTTAACATGTAGAACCCTATCCGAATGGTACCAATTAACATATCATGAGTTACAAACTGTTTAGTAGCAGCTGATTAAACACATGCGAAGCTAGACATATGGCACATGAGGTACACGACATGCACATTCAGTTTTATGATGTTATGTTATGTCCATGTTATATGAGGATTGTTAGTACTTGTAATTATGAGATGTTGTATGCTATGTTATGTTATGTTATGTTATGTTATGTTATGCTATGTTATGTAATGCTGTCCATGTTTTTCTGTGTTAATGTGTCACTCCTTGAAGAGTAGCTGTTCCATTAAAGCCCAGGTTACACATAGCCGAACATGGCTCCCGAACACCAGCCGACTCAGGTCGGCTGAAGTTCGGGAGCAGTCTGACCAGTTTTTGGGCCACGCCTGTCTTTGGCGCCGAACATGCGCCGATCATCTCCTAACCAGTACACGAATTGCTCCCGAATGAGCCCCGATTACTTTCTAGCCTACTCCCAACCATCCCGACCTCTAGCCGCAGACTGCCGAATCTCTCCTGACTAATCCCCGACCGAATGCAGACCCTCTCACGAATTGAAATGGACATATTCAGCAACTTTTAAAAGAGGGGCCATTTTCGTTTTTAATTAGAATAATCCATTCTTTTATGCTGTTAACATCACCGAGAGATCGAATTCGGATCATGGGTAGCTTTAATACTGCTTTCTGTGTTCTTCTTTGTTTTTGGTCGTGTGAAGGTCGGGGGTGATTCGCCCACGTTCCGATAGTAGTCACTTGGTTGAGAATTAGTTAGCAGAGACTTGTCTACGGCATTGGGGTGAGTTATGGGTAGGTTGGAAACTAGTTGGGAGTAAGTCAGTAGTGTTTCTGGCGTGAAGAAGGTTCTAATTTTACTGCTGACTCACTCCCGAATACCAGCCGAACACTAGTCGACCGCGCCGAACACCAGCCGAACACCAGCCGACCCATTTCAGACCCTCCGTCCAGAGCCGAATGTTTTGAAATTTTCAAAACATTCGGCTGGTGCAGCCGAACACCCGCCGACTCAGCCGAACGCCACCCGACTCAGCCGAACGCCACCCGACCTAGCTCCCGCATCACTCCCGAATCACTCTAACCATGGTCGGGGGACAGTCGGGAGGCCATGTTCGGCTATGTGTAACCTAGGCTTAATATGCGACAGCTATTACCCCAATTCCACTAGACGGCGATCGCGCTGCGCTCTCGCTGTGACCTTAATCGGATTTCAGTAACCCTTGATTTTACAATTGTAATATCATGCAGAACGTTAAAGTATGACTGTAAATACAACAAAATACACAAGGCGTAAAAATATTCGTTTTTTTATCTATGAAATTCGTTGTGCACTGTGAAATTTTAGGTCGCAGAGAGAGCGCGGCGAGAGCGCCGTCCCAGTGGAATAGGGGTTGAAAAAGTTCAAGCATCACGGACGTCTTGATAAGACGTATTGGGGTGGCGTCCGTCTCCATTTCTGTAGCCCTCGGGCCACACATTTGTGCAAGTCACTACAGCAGGGGGCTGGTCCGCTGGTAGTGATATGTGTTTAACTGAAATACTCTTTCCCAAAAGCTAGGAATGGGGTTGATAAACCAGCAAACCTTGTCTTGAACCTCAGGGTGACGCAGCATGTATAGTAGCGCCCATGTCAGAGTGCTCGACGTGGTCTCGGTTCCAGCGAGAAACAGGTCCCCGATCAGGTACTCCAGCTGTCTGTTCGTGAACTCGCCTCCTCCCTCTCCCTCCTGGTTCCTGATTAGATTTTAAATTAAACTATCAAAAAGTTACCTGTTGGGGGAAGATTATGTAACTACTGTATGTCAAAAGCGGTGGAAGACGAAATGCATTTTATCTCAAACTGTCCCTTCAATGATCGGGAAAGAAAAGAGCTTTTTAAGGAAGCCTCCAAAACTTACCACAATTTCCAAACGTTTACTGAAGAAAATAAAACTAGAACCTTGTTAACCTCCCAAAACCCACTCATTACAAAAAAAAGTGGGACACTTCGTCTTCCACTGCTTCCAAAAAAGAAGTCAAACCCAAAAAGCGTAGATTGTATTCCGTAGTAGTTTTTTAGAATAGCCATATGTTCTACTTGTCAACATTGTTAACTCACACTATCTGTACAGTATACCATTGCTATGTATTGTTTCATGTTGTAATTAGCCCACGGGCAAGAACTTGCAAATAGAATTATCATTGTGATTAAAATCAAGGAACCCACATATTATAGAAGAAGTCGGTAGATTTGTCTCCCACTGCCTCAAAGAAGAAGCCAACATAACATAACTAGATCGATGTATATTCCAAAATGTAAAAGTAAGTAGTTGACTGTAGCAGAAACTAGTCCTTAATAGCTCTTTCTCTGTACCATTACACCAATGTATTATGTACTTGCAATTATCCTTCGGGCATGTAACAGCAATAAACATTCATTACCTCATCTCCAGCAGAAACGTGTCGATGAAGTCGCGGATGTCGTTGGGGTCGAAGGTTGCCTTTTTTTTTAAATTCGAAGAAGAATCAAATAAATGAACAAAGACACAGTAGCGGCCTACTCAAGTAATGCACAACTTATATGCTAGCCGCAACTTGTACATTATGGAAAATAAAATGTTTAACAACACACTAAAACATGAATGACAGAAAAAAACTAGTTGAGCGTGAGTCCGACCCCCCAGCGGAAAAGACAGCAAAAGAACACATATACCTTAAAACGTTGGGTTGCTATGACATTGTCCCGAGCGGCTAACATAATTATAATAGAAGAACTATTGGAACTACCACGTAACAAATTAAAAGTTGTTTGCCGTTGTCAGAGAGGGTGTTGAAATTAACTATGTGCTCAAGGATCCGAGCACAGAACGACTAGAATCGCCATGACCTGGAAACCGAAAGGCACTCGTCCGAGAGGACGGCCTAAGGTCACCCTCAGGCGAACACTGCAAAACGACGGGAAGAAGCTGGGATTACATTCACTGGAGGAAATGGCAGTAGCGGCACAAGACCGCAACCTTTGGAGGAAGAGAATCCGAAGCCAAGTTGACCTATGTAACAAAGTTGCGGGAGGATCTAAGGTCTAAGGTAAGGTCAAGGCTCCTAGAAAGCTTGCCTTGTGTTCGGCGATGTCCTCCCGCATCGTCGCCATGCAGTTCTCCACATTCTCCTTCACCAATTTGATGGCCTTCTTCACTACAGGAATGTGGCGTGTCCATGGGAAGAAGTTTACCACAGCGCTCAGCTGCTGTTCGGCACCGAGGTTTTGATCGAAGGCCTCCATGATCTTCTCAAACTTCTTGTCCTCGTACTCAAAGCGCTTGCCAAGCACTATGGAACAGATGACGTTACCGACTGCGTTCTGTAGCAAGAGTCTGTAGCAAGAGCAAGAAGGCATGATGCAAACTTATCATTACAACTTCCTAAAGTCAGACTAGAAATCGGCCGTAGAAAATATGCATACAGAGGTGCAGAGTGGCCACGCCGGGCCTAACTTTTAAGAAGCTACTGAAACATCACTGCTGACCTCTGACCTCCTGACCCGGCCTGCCACATCGACTTTGATTCATGATATATGATTCTGATTGACGCTCGGCTGTGCATATATTGTTATTTGGGGTTGTCTTATTTCTTTCTTTATGTTATTCTCCGTGTTTACGTTATCCACAGGGAACGCTTGTTAAGCAGTGTGTTAAGCACTGAGCGCGCCTACCTTATATAAAGAAAAGAATTAAATAGATAGATAGATAACCTGATGTTAAAAGGGGTGTCTCCCTTCTTGAGGATTTCCTCCCGTAGCCCCTGTGATTCCTCGGCGATTTTCCCCTCCAGGCTCCGCTTCCCGAACCCGAAGTCCCGGAGGCCCATGATGGTGAACTTGCGCTGCTGCTTCCAGAATGGTCCGTAGGGAAGCATGATTATTCCTGGACAATGAGAACAAGAAATTGAAGATCTCACACCTAGTACCTGCTTAAGATAGCCTGACGAATCGCGCTCCTAGTGGCCAGTCGGTCCTGTAACCGCCATCCAGTAACCTCCGGCCGAGAGCTTGTGTAAATACAGGCTACTGCTTAAGATATTCAGAGTTTTTGTGACCTCTCTAAAATGGCATTAAACTTATCGTCTTCTATAATAGTTGATGTATAACAAGCTGGGTGCCCCAAACTGAGGTCATTCACCCGCTGTTATGATGATGATGATCCACTGTATTCTGCGGCTCGAAGGTTGTGGAAACAGTCTCTGGCTGCATTCAGTCTTTATCAGGCTATATACATGTATATATATATATATATATACCATACAACTTGCAGGATGGGAGTGTTGTCCCGTAATGCATCATATCAGTACCTTACAATACTGCTTAGGTGCTCAAAATTGCCAAGGTTCTACAATAACTACCTACATACCAATACATCAATTTAATGTTATGCCCCCCCTCGTGTGCAGATATGCGACTCAGGCAATTTAGCCCTTGACCGGTTTGCAAGGCTTAGTATGAATGGGGTCGTGTAACGACTAGTCTTTCATGATAAACAGATAATCAGATTTACCGTAGTCCATGAACCCCATCTGCTGAAAGGTGTACCAGGCGGGTCTGCTGGAGAAGTTCTCCCCTCCCCAGGGCCTCATGGATGACCGAGTAGCTGTTCAGTACGTTACAATCTAGTCTTTCATTGTAAACAGATACCACTTACCGTAATCCATGAACCCCATCTGCTGAAAGGTGTACCAGGCGGGTCTGCTGGAGAAGTCCTCCCCTTTCCTCCCCAGGGCCTCATGGATGGCCGAGTAGCTGTTCAGCACAACAATCTAGCCTTTCATTGTAAACAGATACCACTTACCGTAATCCATGAACCCCATCTGCTGAAAGGTGTACCAGGCGGGTCTGCTGGAGAAGTCCTCCCCTTTCCTCCCCAGGGCCTCATGGATGGCCGAGTAGCTGTTCAGCACAACAATCTAGCCTTTCATTGTAAACAGATACCACTTACCGTAATCCATGAACCCCATCTGCTGAAAGGTGTACCAGGCGGGTCTGCTGGAGAAGTCCTCCCCTTTCCTCCCCAGGGCTTCGTGGGTGGCCGAGTAGCTGTTCAGTACAACAATCTAGTCTTTCATGATAAACAGATACCACTTACCGTAGTCCATGAACCCCATCTGCTGAAACGTGTACCAGGCGGGTCTGCTGGAGAAGTCCTCCTCTCTCTTCCCCAGAGCCTCGTGGATGGCCGAGTAGCTGTTCAGTACGACGATCTAGTCTTTCATTGTGAACAGATACCACTTACCGTAGTCCATGAACCCCATCTGCTGAAAGGTGTACCAGGCGGGTCTGCTGGAGAAGTCCTCCCCTTTCCTCCCCAGGGCCTCGTGGATTGCCGAGTAGCTGTTCAGTACGTTACAATCTAGTCTTTCATTATAAACAGATACCACTTACCGTAGTCCATGAAGCCCATCTGCTGAAAGGTGTACCAGGTGGGTCTGCTGGAGAAGTCCTCCCCTTTCCTCCCCAGGGCCTCGTGGATGACTGAGTAGCTGTTCAGCACGACAATCCAGTCTTTCATGATAAACAGATACCACTTACCGTAGTCCATGAACCCCATCTGCTGAAACGTGTACCAGGCGGGTCTGCTGGAGAAGTCCTCCTCTCTCTTCCCCAGAGCCTCGTGGATGGCCGAGTAGCTGTTCAGTACGACGATCTAGTCTTTCATTGTGAACAGATACCACTTACCGTAGTCCATGAACCCCATCTGCTGAAAGGTGTACCAGGCGGGTCTGCTGGAGAAGTCCTCCCCTTTCCTCCCCAGGGCCTCGTGGATTGCCGAGTAGCTGTTCAGTACGTTACAATCTAGTCTTTCATTATAAACAGATACCACTTACCGTAGTCCATGAACCCCATCTGCTGAAAGGTGTACCAGGCGGGTCTGCTGGAGAAGTCCTCCCCTTTCCTCCCCAGGGCCTCGTGGATTGCCGAGTAGCTGTTCAGTACGTTACAATCTAGTCTTTCATTATAAACAGATACCACTTACCGTAGTCCATGAACCCCATCTGCTGAAAGGTGTACCAGCCGGGTCTGCTGGAGAAGTCCTCCCCTTTCCTCCCCAGGGCCTCGTGGATTGCCGAGTAGCTGTTCAGTACGTTACAATCTAGTCTTTCATTATAAACAGATACCACTTACCGTAGTCCATGAACCCCATCTGCTGAAAGGTGTACCAGGCGGGTCTGCTGGAGAAGTCCTCCCCTTTCCTCCCCAGGGCCTCGTGGATGGCCGAGTAGCTGTTCAGTACGTTACAATCTAGTCTTTCATTATAAACAGATACCACTTACCGTAGTCCAGGAACCCCATCTGCTGAAAGGTGTACCAGGCGGGTCTGCTGGAGAAGTCCTCCCCTTTCCTCCCCAGGGCCTCGTGGATGGCCGAGTAGCTGTTCAGCACGACAAGCTAGCATTTTATGATAAACAGATACCACTTACCGTGGTCCATGAAGCCCATCTGCTGAAAGGTGTACCAGGCGGGTCTGCTGGAGAAGTCCTCCCCTTTCCTCCCCAGGGCCTCGTGGATGGCCGAGTAGCTGTTCAGTACGTTACAATCTAGTCTTTCATTATAAACAGATACCACTTACCGTAGTCCAGGAACCCCATCTGCTGAAAGGTGTACCAGGCGGGTCTGCTGGAGAAGTCCTCCCCTTTCCTCCCCAGGGCCTCGTGGATGGCCGAGTAGCTGTTCAGCACGACAAGCTAGCATTTTATGATAAACAGATACCACTTACCGTAGTCCATGAAGCCCATCTGCTGAAAGGTGTACCAGGCGGGTCTGCTGGAGAAGTCCTCCCCTTTCCTCCCCAGGGCCTCGTGGATGGCCGAGTAGCTGTTCAGCACGACGATCTGCTGGCTCCCCAGTCGGAGGTACACCACAGGCCCGTACGTCTTTCCGAGTTCCGTCCAGGTCAGATGAGGAACCTAGATCAACAAGTGTACATGTGTTGATGAAGGTTAGACGTCCGGGTGATAAGATACGCCAAAAAAAGTTATCCATGTACATTGAGTAGGTGCATCTAGTTGCGTGAGTAATTATATTTGGCGTAAGTGTACATGTGGCAATGCAAAGGTATTGCCATAGCGAGAATTTCTGGATTTATTTCACTTCATGTGACAAAATGATAAACGTAGCACTCTTAATTCTGCCATTATATTTGTTCAAAGCACTTTAGAATCAGTAATGTGTCTGCAGTTTTAGGCTATTTCTACTCTATTGTGCTGTTTTATGTTGTGTTGTGGACTCGATCGAAGTTTTGCACCGGTAGAAGTGCACCCATGCATATCAAAATACTTCGAGGCCATGTTTGCATATATTTATGCTGCATTGGTTTCTATATGTCAGATCTGACTTAAGCCCCGGTTGCACATAGCCGAACCAAGGACCGAACATAGCTCCCGAACACTATTTAACTTAAGTTGGTGGTAGGTCGGGAGCAGTCTGACCAGTTTTGACCAAATTGACGTGTGGCCTAATTTTGACAATTTCAAAACATTCGGTCTGACCAGTTTTGACCTAGTTGACGTGTGGCCTAATTTTGACAATTTCAAAACATTCGGTCTGACCAGTTTTGACCTAGTTGACGTGTGGCCTAATTTTGACAATTTCAAAACATTCGGTCTGACCAGTTTTGACCTAGTTGACGTGTGGCCTAATTTTGAAAATTTCAAAACATTCGGTCTGACCAGTTTTGACCTAGTTGACGTGTGGCCTAATTTTGACAATTTCAAAACATTCGGTCTGATCAGTTTTGACCTAGTTGACGTGTGGCCTAATTTTGAAAATTTCAAAACATTCGGTCTGACCAGTTTTGACCTAGTTGACGTGTGGCCTAATTTTGACAATTTCAAAACATTCGGTCTGATCAGTTTTGACCTAGTTGACGTGTGGCCTAATTTTGAAAATTTCAAAACATTCGGTCTGACCAGTTTTGACCTAGTTGACGTGTGGCCTACTTTTGAAAATTTCAAAACATTCGGTCTGACCGGTTTTGACCTAGTTGACGTGTGGCCTACTTTTGAAAATTTCAAAACATTCGGTCTGACCAGTTTTGACCTAGTTGACGTGTGGCCTAATTTTGAAAATTTCAAAACATTCGGTTTGACCAGTTTTGACCTAGTTGACGTGTGGCCTAATTTTGAAAATTTCAAAACATTCGGTCTGACCAGTTTTGACCTAGTTGACGTGTGGCCTAATTTTGAAAATTTCAAAACATTCGGTCTGACCAGTTTTGACCTAGTTGACGTGTGGCCTAATTTTGAAAATTTCAAAACATTCGGTCTGACCAGTTTTGACCTAGTTGACGTGTGGCCTAATTTTGAAAATTTCAAAACATTCGGTCTGATCAGTTTTGATCATGACCTAGTTGACGTGTGGCCTAATGTTGAAAATTTCAAAACATTCGGTCTGACCAGTTTTGATCATGACCAAGTGTAGGTGTGGCCTAATTTTGACAATTTCAAAACAATCGCTCCCGAACCACTCCCAACCATGATTGGGGGGAGATCGGGGGGTCGCGTTCGGCTATGTGTCTTCGTCTTCTTCTTCTTAATGCCCTCTGAAAACCCCTACAGGGGTATCACTGACGGGGGGGGGGAGTGCGTGGACGGGTGGTTAATATGGCAGGGCGGTCGCTAGTCCGGCCCTTAAAGCCCTCAACGATGTGCCCCGGCAGTGAAAAAGAGAATCTTAAGCAGTGAGTAACCGTGACTTTATCAAATAGAAGTACCAACCCCGCCGCTTTGTGAACCACCTTTGAAGCCCCACACTTGGCAGTGCCCCCGGCCCTGTGGGGGTGGGGGTGTTGGGAGGTGTCGCGGTCAAGAGGTATATCTATCTATGTTGCCTTGGTTTCTGTATGTAATGTCTAACGTAGCAATTGGAAGAAAGCAGCAAACCCACCTTTGTGGCCATCTGCAACACGTTCCCCAGACCTGGCAGTCCCCACCGCCCCGGGGGGAGGTTGGGCGGTGCCCGGATCCGGAGGTATGTAACTGTTATTATTTATGAATGTTGCCTTGGTTTCTGTATGTAATGTCTAACGTAGCAAGTGGAAGAAAGTAGCAAACCCACCTTTGTGGCCATCTGCAACACGTTCCCCAGACCTGGCAGTCCCCACCGCCCCGGGGGGAGGTTGGGCGGTGCCCGGATCCGGAGGTATGTAACTGTTATTATTTATGAATGTTGCCTTGGTTTCTGTATGTAATGTCTAACGTAGCAAGTGGAAGAAAGCAGCAAACCCACCTTTGTGGCCATCTGCAACACGTTCCCCAGACCTGGCAGTCCCCACCGCCCCGGGGGGAGGTTGGGCGGTGCCCGGATCCGGAGGTATGTAACTGTTATTATTTATGAATGTTGCCATGGTTTCTATATGTAATGTCTGGCTTAGCGAGCAGAAAAAAGTAGCAAACCCACCTTTGTGGCCATCTGCAGCACGTTCCCCAGCCCCGGCAGCGCCCACGGCCCCGGGGGGAGGTTGGGCGGTGCCCGGGTCCTGAGGTATGTAACTTAATATCTATGTTGCCATGGGTCTTGCTTATCAAGTAAAAGTAGCAAACCCACCTTTGTGGCCATCTGCAGCACGTTCCCCAGCCCCGGCAGCGCCCACGGCCCCGGGGGGAGGTTGGGCGGTGCCCGGGTCCTGAGGTATGTAACTTAATATCTATGTTGCCATGGGTCTTGCTTATCAAGTAAAAGTAGCAAACCCACCTTTGTGGCCATCTGCAGCACGTTCCCGAGCCCCGGCAGTGCCCACGGCCCCGGGGGGAGGTTTGGAGCAGCCCGGGTCCGGAGGTACCAGTAGGCCAGCAGGAACACAAACCCCAGGATCACACACGTCTGGGCATTCAGGTACGTAAACAAGGCCGACACAGACATCTTTGTAACTTCAAAAAGTCTTAGCAACGACAGTAAAGAACTTGAAGGAGTTCTACATCGATGTGCCAGTGGTAAAACTTGGACGAAGGCACTTCCTTTCTGCACTGTCGAGTCACTAGTGCTTTTGTCTGTCTGTCTGTCACCCTGGCTAAAGCTGACCTCACCTGGGGATCACATGATCACCCCCTGAGGTCATTGACCTGTAGCCATAGAAGAGGCCACTATTGTGGTAGGGGAGAAAAAAAGTAGGGTTTCTTTTTAAAACATATGGCAACCTAGGCCCCGTAAAATCAAGGGGATTAGCCTGGGTGCCATTTATCACCCATATCATTATCATTCATATTTATTTATGTTTACATTAGTGGGTTTTTTGAAAACTTGTCTCCCAAACTTGCAAGCTTAAATTTGGGGCGGGGGTGGTGGGTGCAGTGATTGTAGCGTCCTCGAAAAGGAAACGGCCAACATCTAAACCTGACTATCTAGCACATTTGTTTAGTTAGCATTATAGTATATAATAGTAAAAGATACCAACAAACTAAGTAAGTGAGGAATAAAACAATAAGTTAACAGTCTACTAGTGAATTAATTTGCTAACACTCCTCTATCTAGTCAAATCACTAATTAGATTTAATGAGTTAGATGAGTGTTAGCTCATTAGTTCACTGGTAAGTGGTTAGAAAAACTTCTCTACTAGCGATTATGCCGATTGTTAGCACACTCAGATAAATGTATAGAGTATTGTCTGAAATACGTTTCTGAACTAAGAAGAATGGCCTAAATGATGTAGCTAGAGCTCAACATCGCAGTATTTCGTTCAAAACGTGCTCTTGTCAAGACATTTCAGGTCTTAGTTTCTTGCGTATAATAACGTGTTGATATTGTCAGGCCAGAGCTTTACCTCTCAAAATACCATGAGGTGACCTTCCATAACCTTTGGATGTATTTTTGTCACATCCTGCGCTCATCAATTTACAAAACAAGCCAGAATCAATCAAACAAAGTGTTCCTCTCATGCAATATCTAATTGGCGTTGTGAGACTACCGAAATCTCGCTGTTTCGCGAAAACGTACTTTGGATAACACTGTGTTTCGTCACCTCCTGCGCACATCATGAAAAAGTATGAAAAATATTTACCAGATTCAATACACTAATGCCTTGTTATTGGCGTTGGCGTGACGCTTTCATACTATTGTCAGCAAGAAGGGCAGATGAAAAATGAGTGATATTTACAGAAGACTGCGAGCAAAACATACCCACAAGGATGTGACATGACATGTCATGCTCTCTGTTGGTACAGCTGCAGACCGACATATTAATATTAATATCAAGATCAAAAGAATCTACGCGTTATACAGAAGATTAGACATTTCATCTTCCGACGCTTCAGAAGAAAATGTCAAACCCAACAAGTCCATACTAGAAATCATGTGCTAAAAAAACGAGTAGCCACACGTTATAAATTGTGCTCACTCTCTTTGTCTGCATCATGTTAGTACTTAACCTCTGGGCCAGGCCTTGCAATAAACATATTATCTCATCATATAAACACAATATTCCTCCAAAACGCCAGATCATTTTGAAAGTGTGAACGATCGAGGAACAGCACTCTAAAATTAGAGATGAATTACACAAGTCTTTAATAGTTAGATAAGTCCATGAGAGTATCAATAGCAACAATCTGTTCTTGTCACACGCTTGTCATACCGTATATGCAGCCTTTATGGAAACAGATATCCATCTAAAACGTCTAACCTTGGGTCAGAGGTGGCGACATGGTTGCTGACAAAACAGGCGCACCTGTCCCATAAGAATGCACATCATACGCACATCGCTGTTAACATGTTGACTGTCAACAGGCCAGAGCAACGTGCTGGCGCATACATCCTGGTGTAACCAGCTCCATAGAGCCTCCCTAACAGGCCCGGCTACGGCTGGCGTTTTTGTACTGCCTTTTATTGTAGACAATTGCCAACGGCGACTTTCTCTTGTCAAGAGAAAAAAAAACATGTGTGTTTTTGACACATCCTTCTCTTACTATAGCGTCACCGGGGCCCGGTCGGGCAGTTTGCGGGAACGAAAAGCATGCCATAAAAGACAACAAAGGACACAAAACGTGAAACTTAGTCATAACCATAAGTTGTATTTCTTGATGTATGATATGTAGTTTTATTTTTCGATCCAACAAACAGCCCGGCCGGGCCCCAGTTTGGAAAAGTGACCGTAGAATGAGCCAAAATTACCAGAACACACTGCTAGCAATAGAAAAACGGCATAACCCAAACGCTAGCGTAGCCGTAGCCGGCGCCTGTCATATAGACTATACGCTGCCCACGTCTGTTGATATGAAGTATCCTTGATGATAGGTACCGATAAGTGACGAAACCGTTAACGTGGGCCAATGGGAAGAGTCCTGACGTTCGGCTCATAACGGTTTGTGCGGGACACCCCGACAGAGCTCTTGTGGTCAGTGGCCATTACGGACCGGTGAGAAGACCGTGAGTTGTACTGGACACGACACGACACGACCTGACTGAGCGTTGGACCAACCTCGGTACCGACTGAAAAGCGTTATACCGGTGATTTTTTGCCAGACGGTAAGAAATGTTATCACATCCAGTACCCCGTACATTGAAGTTCTCTTGTGCACTCATCCGTGTTTTCCATTCTTAAAAGAAGTTTGAATTCTTGGATATAACTTCATGACGACACCGTTACTCTTGCGACGGGACATTAACGTTACATGTCACAGTTCCAACTTTTCGCCACTTAAGAAATTTGCGTGAGACGTCGCTTGCGCCCACCGTGAAACGTTGTTTTGAAGATACAGGGGATTAGATGTATCCGGTTCAGTCGACAAAACGCTATAAATACACGAGCTAAAAACGCACACGTATATGTCCGTTGTTAGACAGATTTCAGGGGAGACATTCAGGCCAGAATTCTTTGCTTCGTCTTAGTGATACGCTTTGAAAAAACGCTTTGTTACAGGCGAATCTTTCTTTATCTTTCTTTTACTGGCAAATCTGATGCTGAGATATCTAAATCGGATGACAATACACAAGCCAATAACGCACACGTATCTATCCATCGTTACGCAGATTTCACCACACATCAAGCATGCTGTGGAAACTGTTGCTGTCCACTTTGGTGATGTTCGTCGCCATCCGCGGGGCAGTCGGCCAAGGATTCCCGCCTGGCGGCGGGGACGGTCCCGACGTCTGGCCCCCACCCGGCGGTGACCCGACCATGCCGCCACCGCCGCCGGAACCCCAACCCGAGCCCGACCACAACGACAGCCCGACCCTGCCCAATGGCCCCGGCCCAGGTAAGTCCATCATTGCTTATTTTTATATTTTTCATTTCAGCTTCGTTACATTGAATTTCTTAACGATAGAAATGCAAGAAATGCGGCTGTAGCTATAAGAAACAGGAATATTCATTGACATTTTACCTGAATGTTTATTTGGATCCGGATTAACCACTCCTATTAATCGGAGATAGCAGACTTTGTGCGTGTAAAACATTTGCTTGTTTTTTTGTTAGGTAGTTGATTGGTTAGTTGACACATTGTGACATAAACAGCCTTTATTAGTTTAGGCGCAATATCCCAGTTTTGTACAGTTGGTACGATCTACGCAAGACCAGACTGATATGTTCGATAAGTGCGGTGTGATCTTTAACGTGTTCGAGGTGTTGCTCTCCTGTCCTTCTTTACGTCCGAGGGGACGTCCCCAAACGAAGCTAGGTACTCATCTTCACCTGAGTCGAGAGAGAAAATAGGTATAAAATTACCTTTCGTAAGGGCACAACGTAACATAGGTACCTGCCATTCGAACCCAGAACCTTTAGATTCTTAGTCAACAACTCAAACCAGAAGACTACTCTAGGTGTTTTTGTCGGGCTTTCTACTTTGTCATATATTTTTCTCTATAAACCCCTATAGAAAAAAACATGGCAAAGTAGAAAGCCCGACATAAACGCTTAAAAACACGTCAAAAAACAGCCGGAACCCTTCTTCTGCTTGGAGAGTACACAAGACCACTTTGCCACTTTTTCTAAACATATACGATTTTGAGTTGGTCCCCTGTGTGGGGGCGTCTGATGCGGGATATGTAGATATACAGTTAAAAGAAATAGCTGGCCTGAGGCCGAGTTAACATGGGATTTCACCACTTTGGGGATTTTGGAAGCAGGATAAATCACTGGAGTTTGGTGAATATACGTGTATTATAAACTCTTGCCCGAAGGCCGATTACAAGTTACATTAAGACAAATCTCCACATCTTCGGCTCTTTGCGTCTCGGGAGACGGTTGACAGCTTCGGCCAGTCAGTCGGCTTCAGTCAGAGGCAAATAAAGATCATGTAAATGGTGACAAATAAAACCATGCAACAACTAGTGGCTGCTTCATGTGTTTATGATACTCTTTCAATACAATTATGTGCAAACGATTGTCATAGCTGTAATTGGCTAAAGATTACGATTTTCGTGTTTGACAGTGCAATTATGTGAAAATTGGCGGTAATTTTGGTCACTAGTTGACTCGATGTAGGCTTGACGTCTTCTCTAAAAGGAATAAAAGACCAAAATGCGCATCATTTTATATAATACGTGTGTCCTGTGGTTCTAATAGTTTTCCTCCAAAGGAAAATGTAAAAAGAATGAATATTCTACAGTGGCTGCTTTGAATAATACGCAATTTTTAAGATGGTTTATATTGCATCGCGGTACCAGGTACTTTGGAAATCTGCTCCAAACATTTCCTTACGTACATCTACATGACAGATTATCCCATGGACACCTATTCAACATCTATGTAACAGTTCAACATCTATTTCACGTTCTGAAACCACAGCCTGCTCCGTGGACATCGTCTTCGTTGTCGACGAATCCTCCAGCATATCGAGCTCATGGTTCGACCGCGCCAAGGAATTCATGATCTACTTCCAAGGCTGCTTTTCACGGCTTCATGACGCCTGGGTGAGCCTCTATACTTAATACATAATAATGATAATAATCTTTATTGCATACTAGTATTTATTCCCCAGGAGGATAAATGCATAGGAGACCAAACACGGTGTAATGGATACGAGAGAATGAAATAATGATAGTAACGTTAACATTTGAGTCTAACATATATACCAAATAGTTTACAAATGTACTACCGTATATCTAAGTTCTAGTGGCTTCTACTCTCTTTTTAAATCACATGGCAATATGATTGCACACATCGTCCTTTCCATAAACATTAGTGCATGGCATCAAGTACTTAAAGGTATCCTATACTGTCAGGCTGAATTGATTTGAACAGAGGCTGGCGCTCGTTTTCATACAATACACAGTCTAGTAAGAAATGCATTTCATCTTCAATACGTGACAGAATTTACATAATCTATCTTTTAGAGGGGTACGGCCATGATTCTGCATGTCAGGGATGGTCGTTAGTACGAAGATTAGACTTATTATCATTTACATCGTAGCCCCTCCTCCAAAAGCATCTACTTTCGTTGACGTTGGCAATGGCTGACACGCCCCCGAAAACAAACGCATCCCTTCTATTCAATGGGTCACCAACTCACAACCCTGCTACAGATTTAAAAAAAAACCTCTTAGGAGCACTTCACTCATACATTGCAACATATAAAGGGTTTGATTACCCTAATGTTCCAGCTGATACACACACACACCTCCCCGTGTACTGCTTATTCCAAATATATTTGTATATATTTGTATATATTTGTAATGTGTTGGGCACGATATCTTCATTGTAGGGCACGACATATTCATTGATGCCTGGGGTTCCACAATATATTGCGTTGTTGCAATTTCAATAAAGACGAGTCCAAACACAACCTGGCACTTTTTAAACCATTTTCGATATTTTTCACACTTTTATTGATTGTGCAGGTACATTTTTGTGACTGATCTTACACTAACTTGTCTTGTTTACGTTTACTTTTCCGTTATCCATCCTGTCTCTTTATCTATGTTTAATTGTGTTTTTACTCAACATTATTGTTTTATATCTATATTCTTCTGTTTTTGAGGAGTGGAGTTGTCATAAGCACTGTGGTTTTTGGCCGATCCCCAATGAATATATGTGAATAAAATGATTAATCTTCCAAGCGAAGATAAGAATGGATAACATTATTTTCCTATCGATTATGACATAGGTTGGAGTTATTCCATACCACTGCGTGCCGAGGACATACCAACGTTTGAGCCCACCTTTCGGCACGTTCATGTTCGACCAGTTGAGTCAGAAGGGAGGCCTGAGCCGACCCGGAACGGCTATCCGCTTTATGAAGGACACGGTAAGTCCAACATGTCCAGAAATATTGTTTGTTGTTTGTTGTTTCTGTTTTATTTAGCCAGGGTGGCCCAACTCAGTGCACTACACTGCTTTGCAGTGGGGCCCTGGATAACACAATACAATCAGTACAAAACATAAGTCTAAAATACATATACACCGATACATACAAACTTTACAGAGCCATAATCCATTCTCGTAGTCCATATTCCGTTCCTATCGTAAGGTGAGGTCAGAGGTCAGTTCATTTGTTTCAACATCCTCTTAAACGTTACACTGTTTGGAGCATTTTTCATTGTTACTGATATTGATACTGATATTGATACTAATAACATTTTTTTTAGTTACAGAATGATCTTTATTGCATTTTCATGACCATATGGGCTAAATGTAGTAATCATATTATTATAAAAACAGGAAGAATATCATTACCTCTAGTTAAGCATGAAAGTCAAAAGCTGTAATTCTCTACTGATCATGAAGTGGATGGTTACTGGTTCGATGTTGGGTCTTTATGCTGCTATTTCCATTCAAACATTTGTTACTTTCCCAAGTGTAATGTAGCGACCAAGTGAAACTGCTGCGTTATAATCTTTACCACATCTACTCACTTACATGTGAAGCATACAATAAAAATTGTAGCACTTAGAATTTGTGATGGTTCACGTGTCTGTTTAGTCATTATTCCTTTCTTTATCTATTGACTCGTTTGTTTGCTTGCTTGTTTGTTTGTTTCTTACTTTCTCTGTTTAGTCCGATTTCCGTGACGGGGTCCCCCGAGCGGCGGTAGTCTTGACAGACGGACAAAGCGAAGATCCAGCTCAGGTAGGAAGAAATCTGTTAACAGCTGATCTGTTCAGCGCAACATCAGCAACAAGGTCACATGCCTGGGGGCCAAAATCAACCTTGACCTTTGTCTTACCAAGACCTGTCGACATACCACATATCATCACAATACATCCTGGGGTTCTTCAGTTATGCTGACTAGAAAAACACAAACACACACACACACACAGACACACACAGACACACCTAAAACAATATCTCCATTTTGCATGGAGATAATAATCGAAGATCACATACCTTCGTGAAAATATTTTCAGCTTTTTTTTAATGTCTTGTTTCACTCATTATTGCAAATTTCTCGCTGATTCAATTAGTGATTTTTCGCTCTCATAAGGACACTGACATGCATAATAAGAACTTAAAGACAGAAAGCCTATCCTGGGACCTTTCTGGGACCTTTGACCTACCTTCCCGGTGTCCCCAACGCGCCCAGCAAGAGGAAACCTGTATCTGTAGCTATGTAGCCCTTCGCCTTGTCAGTGAACCAGCTACACATGCATTTTGATTAAATAAATAATGTTATTGCAAATTCATTCCCGTAGGCTAATTGCATGTTGACAACAATGTCGAAGTACAAATGTAAAGTAAAAACATAATTAAGGCATACATGTGATACAAGATCATACCGTATTATATTGCTAGTCTACAATAAGTTTCTATGTCTATGTTTCTAATACGGGTTTGATTTCTTCTTTGAAAGCAGTGGGAAATAAAAAGTCCCACACTTTCAATGATGAGTGGGTTGGAAGATGAGTTTCTGCGTATTTCTTAATCTAGAAAAGCTATAATCTTCTTAGGTAATGGACATTGCGGCGCAAGCTGACGCGGCAAGGGCCGCCGGAATCGAACTGTACGCTGTGGGTGTCGGAGACCCGGTGGACTACCGTGCGCTCGAGGCCATCGGCGGGAGCTCCGACCACGTGTTCAGAAGCGACATGCCCTGCAAAGTCGCCTACCGTATACTGACGGACCTGTGCAAGTTGGCAGGTAAAAATCGTGGTTCAATATAGAAACCATAGAAGCATTTCCAAGGTGTGTCGTGGTAGTTCAACATGCAGGGAAGAATGTTCAAGGTATATTGTGCAGGTGTCCACTGATTTGGCTTCTTAGTGTCGAAATTACAAAAGTTGTGAGAGACTACCAATCAAAAATTTGCTACTGCCCTTGAAAAATACATGCACAACCCTGCAAATATAAAACTTGAGCATTGCTTTGGCTTGGGGTGTCAATTTCTGGCTTGAGGTCACAAGGCGACAGCCTCAGTGCTGCTATTTTTGTCCGTGGGCCTAGGATAGTCTCAAAGCAGTCTTGGGTAATGAAAAATGAGAGGTTGACATCTGCTATGCCTTATTTCCCTGTTTTTGCTTTTAGTGTTTGATCAGTGATGAAGAAAGAAAAAGTAACTAGATAGTTGAGTTTTGACTGGAATATGTCGTTGATGAACTGACTGATGTTATTTCAGGTTTACCCAAATATCAAACCATGTATATTAACTGACTGGTGTAACTTCAGGTGTACCGGGATGTGTGTCGTTTGAGGGGGACGCCATCCTGCCCCTGGGGTCCTCGTACCAGGTAAGGGATTGAACCTCTGGGTCACCTGAGGCTTGGTCATACCTCATTAAATTTGTGCTCGGATCCACACTGAATTGCCATCTCCCATTTGTCTTCTGTGTTCTGCGTTTAGATAAAAAAAAAACATTTAGGCGGTTTTCTGACTGGCTGACAGCTGGTTTGAGGGCACGCCTGCAAACGGGGAAATCTCACAGGTTATGCGTAGGAGACTAAGGTCGTTCATGATTTCGTGTGCGCATGCACATCGACATGTATTGTGGGAGATTTGTCAAAGGTGAAGGCCCATGAGACATAAGCAAAACACGTCTGGACGTTTTTATGCAAATCAAGACGATGGTTGATACGAGAACTTTTTAACAAGTCAGGGAACTTTACCTTTGACCCTGCGCACGCGCACGCTGAATCGAGAACGGCCTTATAGGTCGCCGTTAAGGTTCTGTGTTCATGGCTACCATCTCCTTTGCTACAGCCGGAGACAGAGGGGTGCATAACTTGCGGCTGCTCGGACGATGGGCAAATGGTTTGCTCGGGCGTGGGCTGTGCGCTGAGGAACCCGCCCTGTGAGAACCCAGTGAACATCGCAGGCCGGTGCTGCCCTGAATGTGCTGATGACGATGGAGGTTAGCTCTGAAAATAAGATAACTCTTTGACATCTTTGAAATCTTTATTCGACATACTACGCTCGCAGACTCTAAATGATAGAGTCTGAATTAAAATGGTATTTACAAATGTACAGCATTGAGCACTTGTATTTTAACACATTGCTTATAAGCGAATATTTAAAACTTCTCAACTCGAGAAATTCCGCGAATCTGTCCGCACTGTAGGCGTGAACCGCGCTAACTTACTTAGACTTAGGTCCTCTCGAAACTAGAGGTACATCGGCTAGCAAGCTCAGGGTAACAGAAACGTGATAAAGGGGATATAAACTCAGTCGCGTTTGGGGGGATAGAAACCCAGTCACCTTTGGGACCGCATTCTCCACGATGCAGCAGCGACACCTAGCTGCAGCGCGACGTAGAAGCAGTCAGCAGTATTGCCCAGACCAAGGTTACGAGCGGTCACAAAAACGTTGCCTAGTATAATGTTTACAAAGAACTTTATCATCAAAAAGATTCTTCATTGTTCTTGCCAAGTCAATCGTAGTTGGAAGGAGTACGACATTTTGAGTTTTGACTGGAATATTAAACCGCATTTGGTGATTAACTTGCTGACGTCATTTCAGTTCCGGAGGGCTGTCAGTACAAGGACGCCATCATTCCCGTGGGGGAAGAGTACAAGGTAAGAGCTTGAACTGAAATCTATCCGTAAAACCTAGCGTAATAGTGATCACCTGACCAATGTGACCAAGTACCACCTTACCAATGTGACCACTTTTTGGTGGTTCCTAAGATAATTTTCCCCCACTGACACAAGCACTATAAGAATCCAGCCTACAGTGACGGCATTTCCACATGGACCAGATTTTATCGGTCTACTGAGTTGTCTCCTTGCGCAGTTCTGACATTGGCTCAATTTACATACTCGTTTTGAGTCGACTTGGAGCCACGCAGACTTCAAGTCGACTGAGTGACTTGGAGTCGACTAAAAAACGCCTGTGTAAACTGAGCCTGCATCTCCCCTCTACAGCCGAACGACTGCACGACGTGCACCTGTCCAGCCGCCGGAGCGGAGCCGGAGTGCATCAGCATGGCCTGCATAGCTCTGTACTGCCCCAACCCCGTGAAGATCGTGGGGCAGTGCTGCCCGGTCTGCGGTGGCTGCCAGTACGGCGACGTCGTCATCCCCGTGGGGTCAACTTATCAGGTGAGACCTGGGACTGACAGAATGGTGCGATCTGCATATTGTACATTTACTAATGTTCATTCAGTCAACCAGATGACCAGACTGGCGGAAGACCGGCAGCGGTGCAGAGCCTTCACAGAAACCTATACTGCCCCGACGGCTGACTAAGCTATGGGAGAGAGTGAGAGTGAGAGTGAGTGAGTGAGTGAGTGAGTGAGTGAGTGAGTGAATGTTCATTCACCGGGTGAGAGCTATTTCTGACTGATTGACAGGCTCTTGTACGAAGGACAAAGTGTCGTACATTCCTTGACAAAGACAGCGACTGTTTGAGTCTGAATCTGACTTCTGGTGACCACCTCTACATAAGTACCACCTGCCCAATGTGACAACTTTTTGTTGGTCCCGAAGATAATTTTCCCCACTGACACA